>NC_091319.1:30118980-30427244 GCF_038502225.1 Cherax quadricarinatus | reverse complement strand
AGCAGAGCAAAGTTGCTGGTTATGGGGGATTTCAACCACAGGGAGATTGACTGGGAAAACTTGGAGCCACATGGGGGTCCCGAAACATGGAGAGCCAGGAAGTTGGACGTGGTGCTGGAATTTAGAATCATACGACTTCTTAGAAGTATTTCAGGATTGTTTTTTGAAGCAGTTTGTGACAGAACCTGCAAGGGGAAATAACCTACTTGACTTAGTTATGGCAAACAATGAATCCCTTGTTAATAATTTAGAAATTTCAGAGGAACTGGGTGCTAGCGACCACAAATCAATTACATTTAGCATTGAATGGAAGTACGATAGTAGCGATAACTCAGTAACAGTCCCAGATTTTCGCTTAGCAGATTACGATGGGCTTAGAGAACACTTATCATCTGTTGACTGGGGTAACGAAGAGAGCTATCAATATGACAGTTTTCTGAACACTATACATGGTGCTCAAAGAACGTTTATCCCATATAAAGAAATTAGATCAAATAGAAATGACCCAAAATGGATGAATAATAGGCTCAAATATCTACTAGGGCATAAGAAAGGAATTTATAGGCGTATCAAAAGAGGTGAGGGTCATCTTATGAATCAGTATATTGACATTAAGAGGGACATTAAAAAGGGGATAAGAAAAGCTAAAAGGGACTATGAAATTAAAGTTGCTAGGGATTCTAAAACTAACCCAAAAAGTTTTTTCCAGGTCTATAGAACAAAAGTTAGAGATAAGATAGGTCCCCTTAAAAATAACTATGGGCACCTTACTGACAAAGAGAATGAAATGTGCTTGATTTTAAATAATTATTTTCTCTCAGTTTTTACACAGGAAGACACTAACAATATTCCAGTAATTAATTTTTACAGTGGGCTAGAAGAAGATAAATTATGTAACATCACAGTCACTAGTGAGATGGTTGTGAAGCAGATAGACAGACTGAAGCAAAATAAGTCGCCGGGTCCTGATGAGGTTTTTTCAAGGGTTCTTAAGGAATGCAAAATGGAACTCTGTGAACCATTAACTAATATTTTTAATTTATCTCTTCAAACAGGTGTAGTGTCTGATATGTGGAAGATGGCTAATGTAACTCCTATTTTTAAAACAGGGGACAAGTCGTTACCGTCAAATTACCGCCCAATAAGCCTGACCTCAATTGTAGGCAAATTACTAGAGTCAATTATAGCCGAGATTATAAGAAGCCATCTCGATAAGCATAGCTTGATTAATGATACTCAACATGGATTCACAAGATGCCGTTCTTGTCTAACTAATTTATTAACTTTCTTCAGTAAAGCTTTTGAGGCTGTTGACCACAATAAAGAATTTGATATTATTTACTTAGATTTTAGTAAGGCTTTTGATAGAGTTCCGCACCATAGACTGTTAAAGAAAGTGGCAGCTCATGGCATTGGGGGAAAAGTGCTCTCGTGGATCGAGTCATGGCTCACTGACAGGAAGCAGAGTGTCCATAAATGGGGTTAAATCCGAGTGGGGATCTGTAACAAGTGGCGTTCCACAGGGATCAGTCTTGGGCCCGTTGTTGTTTATAATATATATCAATGATCTTGATGAGGGAATTACTAGTGATATGAGCAAATTCGCCGATGACACAAAGATAGGTAGGATAATTGATTCAAACGTAGATGTTATGGAACTTCAGGAGGATTTAAACAAACTCTATTCTTGGTCAGAAAAGTGGCAGATGCAGTTCAATGTAGATAAATGCAAGATTCTGAAGCTTGGGAGTGCCCATAACCCTAGTACTTATAAGTTAAATGATGTAGAACTTAGCCATACAGATTGCGAAAAGGACTTGGGGGTTATGGTGAGCAGCAACCTTAAACCAAGACAGCAATGCCTAAGCGTACGTAATAAGGCAAATAGATTACTGGGATTTATATCAATAAGTGTAAACAACAGAAGTCCAGAGGTCATACTGCAGCTTTATACATCATTAGTAAGGCCTCACCTAGATTATGCAGCTCAGTTCTGGTCTCCGTATTACAAAATGGACATAAATTCGTTAGAAAACATTCAGCGTAGGATGACTAAATTAATACATAGCATTAGAAATCTTCCTTATGAAGAAAGATTGAAGACTCTTAAGTTACATTCACTTGTTAGACGAAGAATGAGGGGAGACCTGATCGAAGTGTATAAGTGGAAGATAGGTATTAATAGGGGGGATATTAATAGGGTCTTGAGGATGTCTCTCCAAGAGAGAACCCGCAGTAATGGATTTAAATTAGATAAGTTTAGATTTAGAAAGGACATAGGAAAGTATTGGTTTGGAAATAGGGTAGTTGATGAGTGGAACAGTCTACCTAGTTGGGTTATTGAGGCTGGGACTTTGGGTAGTTTCAAATCTAGGTTGGATAAGTACATGAGTGGGAGGGGTTGGATTTGAGTGGGACTTTCACATCAGAGCTTATTTCTTGGGTGGCATTGAAAATTGGGTTGGGCAAATGTTTTGTTAGTGGGATGAATTGTAAAGGACCTGCCTAGTATGGGCCAGCAGGCCTCCTGCAGTGTTCCTTCTTTCTTATGTTCTTATGTTCTTAAAACCTCATGCACCAACATGTTAAGGACACTATCAGAGTGAGAGAGGAGGATGAACCAGCAAGATTGGACCTTGTGTTCACCCTGGGCAGTTCAGACATTGAGGACATCAAGTATGAGAGTCCCCTAGGAGCTAGCGACCACGTGGTTCTGTGCTTTGAATACATAGTAGAGCTGCAAGTGGAGAGAATAACAGGAGTTGAATGGGAAAAGCCTGACTATAAAAGAGGGGACTACATAGGGTTGAAGAACTTCCTGCAGGAGGTCCAGTGAGACAGAGAACTGGCAGGAATGCCAGTAAATGAAATGATGGAATATGTAACAACAAAATGCAAGGGGGCAGTGGAAAGGTTTATTCCCAAGGGCAACAGTAACAACGGGAAGACCAGAACGAGTCCCTGGTTTACCCGACGGTGTAAGGAGGCAAAAACAAAGTGCAATAGAGAATGGAAAAAGTACAGAAGGCAGAGAACACACGAAAATAGGGAGATCAGTCGCAGAGCCAGGAATGAGTGTGCACAGGTAAGGAGGGAGGCCCAGTGACAGTATGAAAATGACATGGCATCGAGAATCAAGACTGACCCGAAACTGTTGTATAGCCACATCAGGAGGAAGACAACAGTCAAAGACCAGGTGATCAGATTAAGGACAGAAGGTGGAGAACTCACAAGAAATGTTCAGGAGGTATGTGAGGAGCAGAACAGGAGATTTAAGGAAGTGTTTACAGTAGAGACAGGAAGGGCTGTGGGAAGACAGCACAGAAGGGAACATCAAGAGGGAATATACCAACAAGTGTTGGATGACATACGAGCAACTGAGGAGGAGGTGAAGAAGCTCCTAAGTGACCTTGACACCTCAAAGGCGATGGGACCGGACAACATCTCCCCATGGGTCCTTAGAGAAGGAGCAGAGATGTTGTGCGTGCCTCTAACCACAATCTTCAACACGTCCCTTGAAACTGGGCAACTACCTGAGAAATGGAAGACAGCTAATGTAGTCCCCATATTTAAGAAAGGAAACAGAAACGAGGCGATAAACTACAGACCTGTGTCTCTGACATGTATTGTGTGCAAAGTCATGGAGAAGATTATCAGGAGGAGAGTGGTCGAACACCTGGAAAGGAACAAGATTATAAATGAAAACCAGCATGGGTTCATGGAAGGCAAATCTTGTATGACAACCTCCTGGAGTTTTATGACAAGGTAACAGAAGTAAGACACGAGAGAGAGGGGTGGGTAGATTGCGTTTTCCTAGACTGCTGGAAAGCCTTTGACACAGTTCCCCACAAGAGATTAGTGCAGAAGCTGGAGGATCAGGCGCATGTAAAAGGGAGGGCACTGCAATGGATCAGGGAATACCTAACAGGGAGGCAGCAACGAGTCATGGTACGTGAAGAGGTATCAGAGTGGGCGCCTGTTACGAGCGGGGTCCCACAGGGGTCAGTTCTAGGACCAGTGCTATTTTTGATATATGTGAATGACATGATGGAAGGAATAGACTCTGAAGTGTCCCTGTTCGCAGATGATGTGAAGTTGATGAGAAGAATTAAATCCGACGAGGATGAGGCAGGACTGCAAAGAGACCTGGACAGGCTGGACATGTGGTCCAGTAACTGGCTTCTCGAATTCAATCCAGCCAAATGCAAAGCCATGAAGATTGGGGAGGGGCAAAGAAGACCGCAGACAGAGTATAGGCTAGGTGGACAAAGACTACAGACCTCACTCAGGGAGAAAGACCTTGGGGTGACCATAACACCGAGCACATCACCGGAGGCACACATCAACCAAATAACTGCTGCAGCATACGGGCGCCTGGCAAACCTGAGAATAGCGTTCCGATACTTTAATAAGGAATCGTTCAAGACACTGTACACTGTGTATGTTAGGCCCATACTGGAGTATGCAGCACCAGTCTGGAACCCACACCTGGTCAAGCACGTCAAGAAGTTAGAGAAAGTACAAAGGTTTGCAACAAGACTAGTCCCAGAGCTCAAGGGAATGTCGTACGAGGAAAGGTTAAGGGAAATCGGACTGACGACTCTGGAGGACAGAAGGGTCAGGGGAGACATGATAACGACATACAAGATACTGCGGGGAATAGACAAGGTGGACAGAGATAGAATGTTCCAGAGAGGGGACACAGGGACAAGGGGTCAGAACTGGAAGCTGAAGACTCAGACGAGTCACAGGGACGTTAGGAAGTATTTCTTCAGTCATAGAGTTGTCTGGAAGTGGAATAGCCTAGCAAGTGAAGTAGTGGAGGCAGGAACCATACATAGTTTTAAGAAGAGGTATGATACAGCTCAGGAAGCAGAGAGAGAGAGGACCTAGTAGCGACCAGTGAAGAGGCGGGGCCAGGAGCTGAGTCTCGACCCCTGCAACCACAATTAGGTGAGTACACACACACACACACACACACACACACACACACACACACACACACACACACACACACACACACACACACACACACACACAGGAGTATAAATGCCAACCAGCACGGATTCACGGAAGGCAAATCCTGTGTCACAAACCTTCTGGAGTTTTATGATAAAATAACAGAAGTAAGACAAGAGAGAGAGGGGTGGGTTGATTGCATCTTCTTGGACTGCAAGAAGGCCTTTGACACAGTTCCTCACAAGAGATTAGTGCAGAAGCTAGAGCATCAGGCGCATATAACAGGAAGGGCACTGCAATGGATCAGAGAATACCTGACAGGGAGGCAACAACGAGTCATGGTACGTAATGATGTATCACAGTGGGCACCTGTGACGAGCGGGGTCCCACAGGGGCGGTCCTAGGACCAGTGCTATTTTTGGTATATGTGAACGACATGACGGAAGGGTTAGACTCAGAAGTGTCCCTGTTTGCAGATGATGTGAAGTTAATGAGGAGAATTAAATCTGATGAGGACCAGGCAGGACTTCAAAGAGACCTGGACAGACTGGACACCTGGTCCAGCAAATGGCTTCTCGAATTTAATCCTGCCAAATGCAAAGTCATGAAGATGGGGGAGGGGCACAGAAGACCACAGACAGAGTATAGGCTAGGTGGCCAAAGACTGCAAACCTCACTCAAGGAGAAAGATCTTGGGGTGAGTATAACACCTAGCATGTCTCCGGAAGCACACATCAATCAGATAACTGCTGCAGCATATGGGCGCCTGGCAAACCTGAGAACAGCATTCCGATACCTTAGTAAGGAATCATTCAAGACACTGTACACCGTGTATGTCAGGCCCATACTGGAGTATGCAGCACCTGTTTGGAACCCGCACTTGATAAAGCACGTCAAGAAACTAGAGAAAGTACAAAGGTTTGCAATAAGGTTAGTTCCAGAGCTATGAAGAAAGATTAAGGGAAATCGGCCTGACGACACTGGAGGACAGGAGGGTCAGGGGAGACATGATAACGACATATAAAATACTGCGTGGAATAGACAAGGTGGACAAAGACAGGATGTTCCAGGGAGGGGACACAGAAACAAGAGGCCACAATTGGAAGTTGAAGACACAAATGAGTCAGAGAGATAGTAGGAAGTATTTCTTCAGTCATAGAGTTGTAAGGCAGTGGAATAGCCTAGAAAATGACGTAGTGGAGGCAGGAACCATACACAGTTTTAAGACGAGGTTTGATAAAGCTCATGGAGCGGGGAGAGAGAGGGCCTAGTAGCAACCGGTGAAGAGGCGGGGCCAGGAGCTAGGACTCGACCCCTGCAACCACAAATAGGTGAGTACACACACACACACACACACACACACACAGGGAATACTTGTCAGGAAGACAGCAGCGAGTCATGGCACGAGGTGAGGTGTCAGAGTGGGTGCCTGTAACTAGTGGGGTTCCACAGGGGTCAGTCCTAGGACCGGTGGAATAGACTCCGAAGTGTCCCTGTTTGCAGATGGTGTGAAGTTGATGAGAAGAATTCAATCGGACGAGGACCAGGCAGAACTACAAAGAAATCTGGACAGGCTGCAGGCCTGGTTCAGCAATTGGCTCCTGGAGTTCAACCCCACCAAGTGCAAAGTCATGAAGATTGGGGAAGGGCAAAGAAGACCGCAGACAGAGTACAGTCTAGGGGGCCACAAACTTCACTCAAGGGAAAAGATCTTGGGGTGAGTATAACACCAGGCACATGTGACGCGCACATCAACCAAATAACTGCTGCAGCATATCGGCGCCTAGCAAACCTAAGAACAGCTTTCCGCCATCTTAATAAGGAATCGTTCAGAACCATGTACACTGTGTACGTTAGGCCCATATTGGAGTATGCAACACCAGTTTGGAACCCACGTCTAGCCAAGCACGTAAAGAAACTAGAGAAAGTGCAAAGGTTTGTAACAAATCTAGTCCCAGAGCTAAGGGGTATGTCCTACGAGGAGAGGTTAAGGGAAATCGACTTGACGACACTGGAGGACAGGAGAGATTGGGGAGATATGATAACGACATATAATATACTGAGAGGAATTGACAAGGTGGACAGCGACAGAATTTTCCAGAGATGGGACACAGCAACAAGGGGACACAGTTGGAAGTTGAAGACACAGATGAATCATAAGGATGTTAGGAAGTATTTCTTCAGTCACAGAATGGTCAGGAAGTGGAATAGTTTGGGAAGCGACGTAGTGGAGGCAGGATCCATTCATAGCTTTAAGCAGAGGTATGATAAAGTTCATGGTTCAGGGAGAGTGACCCAGTAGCGGCCAGTGAAGAGGCGCCGCCAGGAGCTATGACTCGTCCCCTGCAACCACAACTAGGTGAACAAAGTAACCCCCTCCCACACACACACACACACACACACACACACACACACACACACACACACACACACACACACACACACACACACACACATTTTCCTCCACAAACATCAAAGGTACAGTTCAAACTAAAATATGAAAAAACACATACTACCTGTATCCTAACTTATGGTCTAACAAGATTCTTGAGGGTTTAAATACTAGCACCTTTGCTTCTGAGATTGTGTTATTTAATGTCACTGGTAAGTGTCCCTTAACGGAGTTTGTAGCATAATGAACAATGGTGTTAGTAGCAGTTCAGATTCCTTAATGACAATTACAGCATTTTGAAAGTCAATGAGATGGTATGGGAGTTGCAGTGTTTGGAGCATGCATTGCTCAAGCCCGCCACCTCTCTCTCTCTCTCTCTCTCTCTCTCTCGTTCTTTTACGTAGGGTTTTACAGGGTTAGCTAAAGGATCATAACTTCATTTGCAAGGTAAGAGCTGTTACCTACATCACCAACTTTGAAAGCCTTTTTATTGTTATGAGACATACAAATATGGAATAGGATTAAGTTGGAGCCATCAGTCGGTAAGAGAATTCATTTGGTCAACCGACTTTTCTTCATTGATATCATTATGCTGTACGAACATGTACCAGACTCGAGTCATCCTAGGAATAAACGATGTCAGATTACGTGATGCTCTGGAGAAGGTTACAGTCAGAGCGAACTTGCTGCTTGCTACCCTTCTTGTTGTGTAGAAGCTCATTTCTAGCTGTCCTCGGAGTGGAGCCAAGTGTTGTGGTATGACAGTAAGGCCATCCACATTCCTCCGGTGTTGAAGGCTCTGCTGAACTGACAGCTACCTAGGGTTGGTCCAAGCGAGATATGAGCCATCATGATCTGTTTTCTATCGTCAAGAAGTTGCAGACGAGACGGAAGGCAGGCAATAAACTCAACGTGTGAACATACTTATCCTTCTTACAGAATCTTGCAGCCTCTACTCTCGAGCAGATGCGATACAGGTCGAAGTGCTGTAAGCTTCCTGGTCGCCCTGTTTGCAAGATTTACAACGTGGTTCTTCATGGTCAGTTTGGAGTCAAATTTCACCCTAAGGATATCATCTTTGTCTCCGGGTACCAACACTCTCCCATTTGATCTTATCACTGCTCCAGCATTACCATCATGCCTACAGACCATCACCATTTTTTTTTTCACTAGCAAATGTTACCTGCAATCGTTTTTCTCAGGCTGATACAGTTGTAAGATGGCATTTCCTCTCTTGGATAAGTAAATGTTAGAGTACAGTCTTCTGCATATCCTTGAAATTCTGGGATGAGATGAAAAAGGTCATTAAATTAGACATTCCATAACAATGGTCCAAGCATAATACCCTGCGCAATACTTGCACCAATAGGATTTCTTGCTGACTATCCCGTGGAGAACTACTCTTAGAGATCTACTTTGAAGGTAATCACTTAGGAGACATAATGTAGAAATGGCAATTCCCAGTGCCTGCAGTTTTACCTAGGTTCCCTGGTGCCATACTCGATCAAAAGCACCAGCAATGTACACTGCAACTACACAGCTGACTTTGGATTCTTCCAGTGTTTGGTGCCACTTAGTGGAGAGGTTTAACAACAGATGAGCGGCAGAGTAACCTTTTCTGAAGCCATGTATACGGGCACAATGAAATGAGTGGCAATCGAAAAACCGTAATCTGCTGTGAGGGTATTGTTTGAAGAATCTTGCCAATGATTGACAAGAGTGACACTGGTCCGTAATTTCTGATTTCTGCTCTACTCTTCTTTTCGTGAAGAGGAACAACATTTGCCTCTTTCCACAGAGAGAGCCATTTACAGTGTGTTGGGCAGTACCGATAGATACGGGTTGGAGGTGCTGTTCGCTGGTCTGCACATATACTCAGCAATTTTGGGCTCAACTTATCTGGGCCCACAGCCTTTCCTTGGTGCAGCAATTTAAGAAGATACACCTCATCCTGTCTTATTGTCGCCTCAGGAACTTGCATCTTGGCAACAAAGTGTTCGGCAAAGAGGTCAGCTTTCTCCTGACTGCTAGTAGAGATGGTCCCATCCTGTCGATTTAGAGGTGGAATAATTTCATCAGGTGAACAATGTGGTCAGTCCTTGACCTAGAACCACAAGGTTTTGGAAAACACCATTGCTGATGCCAGCTTTCTTTATGTGTCAGTCTCCCATCTAGAGATGGTCTACTTTTGCACTTCTCCCATTTGCCTACAGGCTTGCCTGTACAGGTTATTATAGATAGAGCGATGCCTCTTATACCTTCTTCAAGCCTTGTACTTAGCAGTAGCGGCCTTTCGACAACGAAAGCCAAACCAAGGCTGATCTGTAGGCTTCGTCACATACTGCCGGTGAGGGATGCTTTCTTGGCGGAGATTAAGGATGTGTTCAGTGAAGGTATTCACTTGGTTATCGACATCACCTTGGAGAAGAGCATTCCAATCGGAGGTGGCGAGCTCATAGCAAAGGGCTGGCCAGTTTTCTCTTTTCCACGGCCGGATTGTACGTGTAGATTCTTCACCTCGTTCTGTTGGAATCTTCATTGTCGTAAAGTCAGCCTTGTGGTCAGATTATGCAACAAAGCCAAGGGGTTAGCAAGTAACTATGCTTTCCAACAGATCACTCACTAGTGGGTCGAGGGAGAAGCCAGAGATGTGAGTAATTCAATTCAAACAACAAAGTTTATGTCAAACACTGCAAGAAGGTCATCAGAATCCCTCTGTATAAGATGTTGCTTGAGGTCACTAAACAATTATAATATTTTGACATTTATGTTGAAGCAGAAGGATGTCTACATTTTCCACCAGGAAGTTGATGGGTCTGCATGTTGCCACTGAGGTCTGTACATTGCACATGCTAGTACAGAGGTACTAGTGTTTATGCATATGCATAGCTTCAAGAACATCATTTCTAAGTAAGTAGAGATGGCAGTATTAATGAGCTGGGCATATATACTTTTAGAGAAGCACATAGTAACACCTCTTTGACCTTGCCTGTATTTTCTCATCCATGCGCTGTAGCCAGCAATTCTAACAAAATTTTCTGGAGGTTTGTCATCCAAAAATGTCTCAACAACAGTGATCATGTAAGAACATCTAGTGTTAACAAAACTGTACTTGAGTTCTCCAACATTGGTAATGAAGTCTCTAATGTTGGCCGACAGGATGCTGACTGGCTCCTCATGATTGTGCTCAGCCTGAGTTGATGGGTGGGTAAACTGCTTGCCCTTGAAACAAGTAGGATTCCGGGGCAGCAGCTGGGATGTAGCTCTGTGGTCTGCTATAAGGCACAAAACCACATGCTAAGCCGAGATAGGAGTTGCTGGGTGAGTGACGAGTGCATGTGTTCAACGATTCAGAGATCCTGTTGGTTTGTTCCTGGAACAGATCTCTAAAGAACCGGTGATCCTGTCAATCAAGTTCCTTTTACTTACGACACTGATCCTCCTGGTGTCCCCTCTTGTGGTAATAATTGCACCTGGTATCTCACAGGCAGTTGTCAGTGGTATGCCCCCTCCGGTAACAGTGAGAGCACTGCCTAGGTTCCTGGTAGAACATAACATAAAAATGAGGAACACTGAAGCAGGCCTACTGGCCCATGCGAGGCAGGTTCAATTCTCCCACCGGTTTAAGCCAATGCCTTAACCTAGTTAGGTCAATCACATACACATAAGGGAGAAGCACGGTATCTGACCTAGTAGCACAAGCTAGTCAGGTCCAACTGACACCCACCCACACCCACTCATATATTTATCCAATCTATTTTTCAAACTACACAACGTCTTAGCTTCTATAACGGTACTCGAGAGTTTGTTCCACTCATCCAGAACTCTATTACCAAGCCAGTGTTTTCCAATATCCTTCCTGAATTTGAATTTTTCCAGCTTAAAACCATTGCTACGAGTCCTGTCTATGCTTGATATTTTTAGCACGCTATTTACATCCCCTTTATTAATTCCTGTTTTCCATTTATACACCTCAGTCACATCCCCCCTAGGGTTTACTCCTCTTTGCTGCACCTCTGTTGATTCAGAAACTGGTTTCTTTGTAAGTTCTGCCGAGACAGCTGTGAGTTTCTGCCTCCTCCTCCTCTTCCACATCCTCTTTCACGTCCTCTACCACGCACTCGTCCAGTTATATTTAGATATGTCCCCGCTGTACGTGCTTTGGTGCAGCACTTGTTCGGGTGCAGTGTCACCTGATTAATAGCTGCAACAATCTATGGTGGAAAAAATCCTGACTCAGTGTTGGTAGATGGAGCACTGCTACCACGAATACTGGCAGGTGTTATAGCAGTAATGTCAGATGTGGTTAGGTGTACTGACAGGTGTTGAAGCAGTGATGGCAGGTGTAATGTCAGGTGTAGGAGAGTTCACAGATGCAAGGCTTGCTTCATTGTTGGATAATGAGTCTGTTCCTTCTGCGGTGGTCAAAGAAATTTAATAGGATTTTCAAATACAATAGTGTCACCATCAGCTGAGCAGCTTATGTCACTTGATGCAGGCTTGCACTGGCCTTCTGCAATAGCTTGGAGAAAATCTAATTATTTGATGAGCTCATGAAGTGCTTCCTTGTTATGGATTATCTTAGCTGCAACTTTACAACACAACCCATTAAGGGAGTCTTCATTATTTGAGAGTCCCTGAGGTTTGTAGATGAATGGTTCAGAGAACCGACATGTGTCTAATTTATCAGTCCCTGAGGTACTTCTGAACCTTCCAGGTTCGTTTCTACATATGTCACAGGATCTAGGATGTCTTTCAATCTCCTGAGATGTACCTTGCTACAACAAAAGACTTCCTCTGTCATGGTCTGTGTGGCAGTAGTTGGAACATGTAAGTTCCTCGCACATAATAATGGTAGGTCTCCTGTAGTCAGTCCACAGACACTGCTAGCTCTTAGGACAATAGCCTGAGATGTATGAATTTTTATACAGAAATGTATGAATTTTTCCTATCTGTAAGCCTTGTAACTCAGTGGTAGAGCACTGGACCTGCTACATCCCAGGATTATGCTTCGAGTCCTTGCCAATTCTTCTTTTTGTTCATATTTGTCTGTATTCGTTTGCACACGAATGCGTATGTATGTTGACGCATTCACGCATATAAGCAAGCAGACGCCCACCAATGACTATGACTTCAACGGTTGCACTTCTCCTATGGTTCCATTATACAAGCCTCCATTCTCATGTATCTGATTTAGACAGATCATTAGAAATGCAGGGAACATCTTCTATCGTGGCTAAGGAACTGATAGTCCCCTTCATAGGCGAAATTTCTCGTCAGTGACTGCCGCACATGAGTCTAATTCATCAACTATTCGGTATTGTATTTCATACATGCATTATATTTGTCTAACACATCAGTCAACCGGAATCGCTGTCCTCTGACCCAACTTGTGGACATGACCTCCTTCCATTAGGAGCTTCCGCTCACCTGTGACGTTGCCTTCAAATGCTGTGCCTCTCTGGCTCTAGTACACAAACTCCCATCTTCATGCATCTGCTTGACACAGAACAAGGCTACGAGACAAAGACTTTGTATCAGTGCTATGGAACAGATCGCCTAAAAATTGCCTCGTCAATTCTTCAACTGTCTTCAATATAAAACTCACCTCTGAATTCGACTGGAAAGGCTTGTTGCTCAGGCGATGTGTCTCACAAGTAAAAATATACAGGTTTTGCACGTGTGTCTCATTTATCAGAAAGTGAGAAACAGAGAAGGGAAGAAGGCATATAGAAAGAGAGAAAGGTTAAGAGAGAAAAGGAGGGGAAGAAGGAAAAGAGGTTGGGAGTAAGGCGAGATAAGAGGAGAGGGAAGAAGGCATAGAAGAAGAGAAGTGGAAATGGTTTGGCGGAATATGGGCAGAGAAAAATAGATATGTAAATAGATAGATAAACAGAGAAAGAATGAAAGAATGAAAGAAAGACAGATGAGCGTGAGTGAAAGTGAGTCAAAACCGGAGATTTAGAAAAAATGTGTGACAAATCCTTCGGAAAAAATGAAAAGTTTTCATAAGAAAGTTAAAGATATTGCATAGCTATGAGGTGTACTGACAAACTAACAGACACAAGATTGCAGTGACGTATAAAGAAAACATCGGTAAACATCTACCTTCCTTACTAAGAACTACAGCCTGAACAGTGACAGGTTGGACCGTGACTAGCAGACACTGCATCAAACCTACCTTGTGTAATAAAAATACTCATTGTATTGAGAAGTTCTGTCAACATGGAGGAGAGGTTAATGTACAAACACGTGGAACCCACACTCTGTGGTGATAAAAAGAAAGAAAAATGCTTTATTCAAGGCGTAATTTTTCATGGGCGTCTTAGGAAACACTTTGGCTGGCGAGCTGTGTCACACAGGCGGTAAACACGATCTCGTCTCATCTTCTCTATACTTAATCCCTCTTTGTACTCTTTACGCAAGTTTATTTTGCTGCATCTGCTTCGTTTTTTTTTTCAGTCTCTTCTCTTCTCGTTTTCTTCCAGTATACTGTTAATGGCTATTCCATTTTTGCTGTTGAGGACCTGGACAGCCTTAACAGGAAAGGCAAGGTAAAATTAAAGGAAGCAAAAAAAAAAAAAAGACAAAATACGGAGTATAGACCAGAGGGAGAAATGCTCCAACATTTAGGAAATGAAGATGACCTAAGCGAAAGCAAACACTCAGTATATCACAACTGCAGTGTACCTCAGCAAAGAAATTTTCTGAATCCTTATGAAAGACATATTTAATACTATGTAGTAACTGTATGCAGTTACCGTCTGAGACGTCAAGACCAGAAACATGAAATCCAGAGAGAAATGAAATTACATATTATAATGCTGGGAGGCCAGATTACGACATACAAAATGAAAGGGCAGGGAGGAATACACTGCTTGAAAGGAGTAACTGATGATAAAAGAGCATAGAGGGGAAATTAAAGAGGGGAATAAGTCATACGGATTCCAGAAAATGCATCCTCAGTTTAAGGTGATTATGAAGTGGAAGAATTTGGAATAATAAGTGGTGGAAGCGGATCTCATATAAAGTTTTAAGATTAGGTATAGACGCAAACATAATCACAAATATACACAAGCGCGTGCGCACGCATACACGCACACACACACACACACACACACACACACACACACACACACACACACACACACACACACACACACACACACACACACACACACACACACACACATAGGCGAGTACACATGCACACAATCACACACACACACCCGCACGCATAAACAAACATACACACTACATGGAGGAAAATGATTGTAAATGACTAAATATTAACCCAAAAGTAGAAAAGAGAACTCGCCAAAGATGATATAGAGGTATAAAAGGCACTGAACAGAAGAGTCATGTGGGTATTTATAGTGGCATCAGCGGCCGTTCAAGAAAGCAGTGGTCTACAAGACAGACAAATGTAACGCAGACAACATTCACTCTTGTAAAAAGGTAACGACGAACCTCTTGGACGATGTGGACTCAATGAAACCTTAAGAGATTCTGACAGAGAATCTCCATCGATAATTGATGGAGCACGGGTAAGCTTCTGTGTAAATATTAGCTAGGATCTACGATAAGGCGGTCACTAGTAATAGGGCAGTTTTGGGGCAGAAGAAAACTGGAAACGTTGTCCAAATATAAGAACAGGCAAGAGAGACTGGGTGACAGTCGAGTAATAATTGCACGTTTATACTCCAAAGTATTAGAAAAAAATAACCTGGGGAAAAAGGTGGGTCACTTGGAGAGAAATAAAAAGCTGAACACCAATAATAAAATTATTGGTGTTTAAAGAGAGGATATGGAAATCAAGTACTGATGTTTTATCCTCCTCTTGCTAGTTTACTGATTTTTTTCCACCTCTTGCTAGTTTACTGGTGTTTTTCCACCTCTTGCTAGTTTAATGATGTTTTTTCCACCTCTTGCTAGTTTACTGACGTTTTTTCCACCAGATGCTAGTTTACTGATGTGTTATCCACTTCTTGCTAGTTTACTAATGTTTTATCCACCTCTTGCTAGTTTACTGATGTTTTTTCCACCTCTTGCTTGTTTACTGTTGTTTTATCCTCCTTTTGCTAGTTTACTGATGTTTTATCGTCTTGCTAGTTTACTGATGTTTTATCCACCTCTTGCTAGTTTGCTAATGTTTTATATCCACCTCTTCCTAGTTTACATTTTTCTGCCACCTGACCTTCATGCATAAATATTTAGATATCTTCCAAAATTAAACAATTTAACTTTTACACATACCTATAAAATAGTATTATCCGCCTTATTATATTGCTTGCTTGAATCAATGTTTATTACTTTCTTAGTGTATGTGAATATGAGAATATGTGCGTTTATATATATATATATATATATATATATATATATATATATATATATATATATATATATATATATATATATATATATATATATATATAAGTTTGTGAGGTAGATGAGTGGTGTGTGTGTGCTTGTGAGTTTGTGTGTATTTTTTTCTCACTTATACGTGGTTACAGGGGTTAGTTTCAGCACATGGCCTCTTCTCATGACCTGCCGCTTGCCAGTTTTACTTTTATGGAGCCTCGTGGGCATTATCACATCTATTCTTTAAACTGTATGTCAAGCCTGTGTCCCCTACGTCTTACTCTAAGTCATTCCACTCTCTGACCACCTTGAGGCTGAAGAAAAACTTCCTAACATCCTTGTGTCTCATATATCTTTTACTTCCAACTGCGCCTATATTTCCTTATTCATAGCCTCGTGAACAGTCTATCATTGTTCATCTTAACAGTCGTTTGAGTATTTTATGTCGTTATCATGTCTCCCCTGGTTCAGTTTCATTTTTTTATCCTCTCCTTGTAGGTCATACCTCACAGCACCGGGATTTGCCTTGTTGCCTGCCACTGCACGTTCTCCAGTTTCTTAACGTTCATTATTAGGTACGGGTTCCATGCTGGTGTTGCATCTTTCAGCTTGCATATGTAGTACCTAGGGCCTTGAATGATTCATTATTGATATTCCTGAAAGTAACATATATTTAGTATTTACCAAACAACATTTGCTGCAGAAATTCTTCAGTTGTGTGCGTCTGGTGATTGGCTTAATACAATGCTTACCACAAAGTCGGTCGTATCCCTTGAATGAGGTTAGCAGCTTCTATCCCATGAGTTTATACTCAGTTTACGGTCTACTTGGCCCTTCCTCAGTTTTCATACCTTTCCAATTACTGGGGTTGAACTCAAGTAGCTACGTGTCTGAGTCCATGAGTAACCTTTTCTTGCTCTCGTCGCATTTTATTTTTCTCAAATATTTATATTATCTACAGTCACGGTATTGTGCCTTGTTTGGCATATATCTGAAACAGTACCCGTCCCTGTACTGATTCATAACTGTGGAATCCCATATGTTACACTTTCTCATTCTGACAGTGTTTTCTCCTTCCCATGAAGTGCTCTTTGATTCACTACAGCACATGCTGCTATTTTTGTCCAAGAGTTTACATTCTTGCTATACCAGTCCTTGCTGCCAGTCAGTACTGTGTGCTCAACAGGTTTGTGACACAAGATTTGCCACCTCTAAGCCGTGCTGGTTATCGATTTTATAAAAACTTTCAAGTGCTCCACCACTCTCCTTACCTTCTACATTATCTTGCATAGCGTGTTAGAGTGAAATTGGACTGTAGTTCATGGCTTTCTGTCTGTCTTTCTTAAATATCGAGACTTATTTTTTCCAGTTCTCTGGGAAATGTCCCGTTACTATTGATTTGTAGTAGGTTAAAGTTAAAACAAATCAGAGTAGTTTAGACGGTTTTCTGGTCCTTCTTAAGGAATTCATAGTCATCGTTTATTAGGAATCATTGTTTTTGATGTATACAACTCCACTTTTTTAAATTGTACTCTCAGCTCCACACAAACATCTATGACTTTTCTCAAAGGCACTTATTCTGTTTTATTTCAGCTTTATTACCTTGTTTTTAATCTTACTTCTGATGTGACTCTGAAGTAGTTTCGGTTCGGAATGGACTCTTGCTGATGTATCATTCTCAAAATGTCACTTTTCTCTTCTCACTAATGTGTCATCGTTACTGACGTGTTGGCTTCAGTGTTTTCTTCTTCCGTCGATTTTCTAAAGCTTTTCCATACTCTTACACTTTAGTTGTTACCTCTCTGCATCTTAGGCTGAACCTCGGCTCTCTTCTCACCATTACATCTTCTGGGTATGAAAGTTTACTCTTTCTTCCGGCACGAACTAGAGTTCGTTTTCCCATTGTTCTGCATTCAAACATTTTCTCATCCATGCAATGTTTCTTCTTCTGAAATCTGGTTCTCCTGTTCCCAATCTGCTATTCTTTACTAAATATTTTTTTCCACGAGGTATTCGATAATAAAAAAACAATCCCGATCCCATCCAGCTGTCTCTCCCCACGAGCACTGGGAGAAAACGAAAGGTCAAGGCATAAGAGAACACCTAACAAAGAAACTCTATTTGGAGCCTTTAAAATACAAATAATCCAGTAACCAAAATAACAGTGCTTTCGTGGACTGCAGGGCTGGAGTAGATGAAGGAAAGGGACATAAATCGGCTCCCCTGAGATAGAAAAAATAAAGTGAGAAGCACAGATGAGAAACCTTGAAGAGTAAAAAGGAAAGACGGCAGGTGACGAAACATTAGAAATTAAGGGAATTTCCTCCCTAGATGGCGCCACATACAGCCCCTCTCGAGACCTTCATACCAAACAATTGAGCTACAGTTACACGAAACATAAATTATCTACTCTTTCTCATTACAGTTTCGAAGGGGCAAATAAATCGTTGTTCTCTTCAGTAAACGTGGCTTAAATTACTTCCTGTCAGTCGTTTAAATAACAAATTTGCTTGTAAAATGGAATTAAAAAAAATCGGCCCAGCAGTGGCGATTTTAGCAACAGTTACTGTTCCGTGGAACAGTTAATATAAAAAAAATGTGAAAGTATTATGTGAAGTCAAGGTATAATGCAAGTCCTAGTGTAAATTATACAAGGTGTCACGTGCACTACAGACGAAGGTAAAAGGTTAACTTTAGGTGCAAGGTGATAGGCACAACACTGTGCATGGTGAAGTACAGGCGTGTAAGGTTAACCACAGGAGAAGAAAAGTTATTTATCTAACTGCTAAAAAAACAAGACAAGAATCGACGAAAATTTCAGTTAAAAACATAATTACTGGCAAAAATTAATGAAAAACGTAATACAGTTTTAAGCCGGATCTAGGGAGCGTCTGAACCCCAACGGTCCATCTTACTATATGTGAACACATCGCTTCCAAAGAAAATACTAACGTACTGACAGTGCAGTTCATTTGGCAAAGAGTGGAGTAATGGTTGAAGCAGTTAGTGAGGTGGGTGATAGTTGAAGCAGCTAGTGAAAGTGATAGTAAACACACATACTGGAGAGGATGACAATCCCCACTGATAGTGAAGATGTTGATGGTTCACATAGTTAAGGTGGTAAAGTCCCACAAAGGGTTGAGAAAGATAACATTAGGGTAACATAAGAACATAAGAAAGGAGGAACACTGCAGCAGGCCTGTTGGCCCATACTAGGCAGGTCCTTTACAATTCATCCCACTAACAAACATTTGACTAACCCAATTTTCAATGCCACCCAAGAAACAAGCTCCGGTGTGCAAGTCCCACTCAAATCCAACCCCTCCCACTCATGTACTTATCCAACCTAAATTTGAAACTACCCAAAGTCCTAGCCTCAATAACCCAACTAGGTAGACTGTTCCACTCATCAACTACCCTATTTCCAAACCAATACTTTCCTATGTCCTTTCTAAATCTAAACTTATCTAATTTAAATCCATTACTGCGGGTTCTCTCTTGGAGAAATATCCTCAAGACCTTGTTAATATCCCCTTTATTAATATCTATCTTCCACTTATACACTTCGATCAGGTCTCCCCTCATTCTTCGTCTAACAAGTAAATGTAACTTAAGAGTCTTCAATCTTTCTTCATAAGGAAGATTTCTAATGCTATGTATTAATTTAGTCATCCTACGCTGAATGTTTTCTAACGAATTTATGTCCATTCTGTAATATGGAGACCAGAACTGAGCTGCATAATCTAGGTGAGGCCTTAATAATGATGTATAAAGCTGCAGTATGACCTCTGGACTTCTGTTGCTTACACTTCTTGATATAAATCCCAGTAATCTATTTGCCTTATTACGTACGCTTAGGCATTGCTGTCTTGGTTTAAGGTTGCTGCTTACCATAACCCCCAAGTCCTTTTCGCAATCTGTATGGCTAAGTTCTACATTATTTAACTTATAAGTGCTAGGGTTATGGACACTCCCGAGCTTCAGAACCTTGCATTTATCTACATTGAACTGCATCTGCCACTTTTCTGACCAAGAGTAGAGTTTGTCTAAATCCTCCTGAAGTTCCCTAACATCTACGTTTGAATCAATTATCCTACCTATCTTCGTGTCATCGGCGAATTTGCTCATATCACTAGTAATTCCCTCATCAAGATCATTGATATATATTATAAACAACAAGGGGCCCAAGACTGATTCCTGTGGAACGCCACTTGTTACTGATCCCCACTCGGATTTAACCCCATTTATGGACACTCTTTGCTTCCTGTCTGTGAGCCATGATTCGATCCACGAGAGCACTCTTCCCCCAATGCCATGAGCTGCTACTTTCTTCAACAGTCTTTGGTGCGGAACTCTATCAAATGCCTTACTAAAATCTAAGTAAATAATATCAAATTCTTTATCGTGGTCAACAGCCTCAAAAGCTTTACTGAAGAAAGTTAATAAATTAGTTAGACAAGACCGGCCTCTTGTGAATCCATGCTGAGTATCATTAATCAAGCTATGCTTATCGAGATGGCTTCTTATAATCTCAGCTATAATTGAATCTAGTAATTTGCCTACAATTGAGGTCAGGCTTATTGGGCGGTAATTTGACGGTAACGACTTGTCCCCTGTTTTAAAAATAGGAATTACATTAGCCATCTTCCACATAACAGACACTACACCTGTTTGAAGAGATAAATTAAAAATATTAGTTAATGGTTCACAGACTTCCATTTTGCATTCCTTCAGAACCCTTGAAAAAACCTCATCAGGACCCGGTGACTTATTTTGCTTCAGTTGGTCTATCTGCTTCACAACCATTTCACTAGTGACTGTGATGTTACATAATTTATCTTCTTCTGGCCCACTATAAAAATTAATTACCGGAATATTATTAGTGTCTTCCTGTGTAAAAACCGAGAGAAAATAATTATTTAAAATCGAGCACATTTCATTCTCTTTGTCAGTAAGATGCCCATAGTTATTTTTAAGGGGACCTATCTTATCTCTGACTTTTGTTCTATAGACCTGGAAAAAACTTTTTGGGTTAGTTTTAGAATCCCTAGCAACTTTAATTTCATAGTCCCTTTTAGCTTTTCTTATCCCCTTTTTAATGTCCCTCTTAATGTCAATATACTGATTCATAAGATGACCCTCGCCTCTTTTGATACGCCTATAAATTCCTTTCTTATGCCCTAGTAGATATTTCAGCCTATTATTCATCCATTTTGGGTCATTTCTATTTGATCTAATTTCTTTATAAGGGATAAACGTTCTTTGAGCAGCATGTATTGTGTTCAGAAAACTGTCATATTGATAGCTCTCTTCGTTACCCCAGTCAACAGATGATAAGTGTTCTCTAAGCCCATCGTAATCTGCTAAGCGAAAATCTGGGACTGTTACTGAGTTATCCCTACTATCATACTTCCATTCAATTCTAAATGTAATTGATTTGTGGTCGCTAGCACCCAGTTCCTCTGAAACTTCTAAATTATTAACAAGGGATTCATTGTTTGCCAGAACTAAGTCAAGCAGGTTATTACCCCTTGTAGGTTCTGTCACAAACTGCTTCAAAAAACAATCCTGAACTACTTCTAAGAAGTCGTATGATTCTAAATTCCCAGTCAAGAAATTCCAATCAATATGACTAAATTTAAAGTCTCCTAGAATTACTACATTATCGTGCCTTGTGGCCCTAACAATTTCCTCCCATAGTAGTCTCCCCTGGTCCCTATCTAAATTTGGGGGACGGTATATCACACCTAAAGTTAATTTTTCATGCCCCTCTGAAAATTCTATCCAAACAGACTCTGTATGTGTTACTTCAGACTTAATACCCGTTTTTATGCAACAGTTCAAGCGATCTCGGACATACAATGCCACCCCACCCCCCTTCCCGATACTTCTATCTACTTGGAACAATTTAAAACCCTGAATGTGACATTCTGCAGGCATGTCCCGACTTTTTGAATTAAACCACGTCTCAGTAATGGCAAATACATCTATGTTACCTGCACTAGCAACTAGTCTCAACTCGTCCATCTTATTCCTAGCACTGCGACTATTTGTGTAATAAATACTTAAAGACCCTCCTCTCTCTTTACCCTTCCTGCTCCTTTCTGTTATTCCACTAAACCTATTACTGTCCTTGTCAATTAGTGCCACTGGCTTTCCAATATCCACCTCATTTTGCCTATTACTAGTTCTCCTAGTACTCATATTACTACCCTGAGACTTCACAGTTTTCCCGCAAAAACCCATACTACTAACTATTCCTAGTTTAAAGACCTAACAGCTCCCTCCACTGCGTTGGCCAGTGCTCCCACCCCACACCTAGATAAGTGAACCCCATCCCTGGCATACATGTCATTTCTGCCATAGAAGAGGTCCCAGTTGTCAATGAATGTTACCGCATTTTCCTTACAGTATTTGTCCAGCCAGCAATTGACACCAATTGCTCTGGACAACCATTCATTTCCAACTCCTCTCCTTGGCAAAATGCCACATAAGACAGGTTTCCCACCCTTCCTCCTAATTATCTCTATTGCTGACCTATACCTGCTAATAAGGTCCTCACTCCTACGTCTGCCAACATCGTTGGCTCCAGCACTGAGACAGATAATAGGATTGCTCCCATTACCTCTCATGATGTCATCCAGACGGCTAACAATATCCTTCATCCCAGCCCCAGGAAAACACACTCTCTGCCTCCTACTCCTGTCCTTCAAGCAGAATGCCCTATCCATGTACCTAATCTGGCTATCCCCAACAACAACAATGTTTTTACCTTCCTTGGCGTCGTCCGTCGTGATGCTCCGAGTAGTCGACTCACATTCGCCAGGTAGCATTACACCACTTGTAGAATTCGTCAAGACGTTCTCGATGGTCTTCGTTGGGGTTTCTAGGGATGTCTCACTCACGTCTGCCAATGCTTCTTTGGTGCTCGTTGTGGCATTCCCAGTAGAACACTCACATTCGTCGGTTAGCACCGAGAATGGGTTGGAAGTTTCCACGGTAGTCTTCTGGTTTCTCGTTGTTTCTGCCTCTCCAACCGTTTTCTTGATCTTCAGCTTGGTTCCATGTTGCCTGGCCACTGACCAAGCTCCCCTCTTAACCTGGGGACTCACAACAGGAGGATTACTACGAATCCTCTTGTTCTCCTCCGTTAATCGCCGTATCTCCATCTTAGCAACTCTGAGCTCTTCTCTCAGCTGCTGGTAAACTTGCTCAAGAGAGGGCATCCTGGTTCAGATTCACAGAGAGCACACAAACAGGTCTTTACAGAGCTAAGTACAAGTCACCACTCAGCTAAGTACACGTCACCACTCAGAGCTAAGTACACGTCACCACTCAGCTAAGTACACGTCACCACTCAGAGCCTTGGAACGTGATAGCATAAAAAAGGAGTGAGAGTAGGGTGAGAAATAATATAAAAGAGTATGGAAAGTAAGAGTAAAGTTAGGGAAATGAAAGTTAAATGAAAAGTAGATGACATCAAATAGAAGGATTAACCAGTTTGCTGAGGAGAATAATGAAATGCAATCATGCAGGAAACTGCGAGCATGCGCGCATACGCGCGCAAACTCACACACATACACAAACACACACACAAACACACACACACACAAACACACACAGACACACACACACACACACACGCACACACATACACACATACACACACACTATTTACAATACTTTCATTTTGAGTGTGTTATTCCAGTTGCAGTTCAGTTGGTGGCATCTTTCGGACTTTGTCTGTATTCATTCTCTATAATGATCAATTTTATATATAAAAAAAAAGAACACCAGTGTTGTTTATGCCTGTCTACACTCACAATAGTAAACTTTAATAATGGTAACTTGTATAGTGCTGGGGACTAAAGTGGCGATTTTACATATTCAAATCCAGTAGTGGAGTGGCCGGTTCACTCTCCAGTTATTCTTATAACATTTGCTTTGTAAATTTAGGTTTCAAGAAATTTAGTGAACGGAGTCGTAAGGACAGGTGATAACATAGTGGTTTACTTAATTTATTACCAATTTTGTTTTTAAGTGATTTTAATACTGAAGATACCTCTATAGAATTTGCTGAGGTCAGGTAAATGGAGCCTTGGTAAGGGTTACCGAAGTAGTCACTAACATGACCAGTGAACTGAGAGATTTTGCTGACAAGCTTAGTCCGGTCGCTGAGAATTAAGTTTCCTTACTATATTAGTAGTATAAATAGAAGATTCTTCAGGTTTGGCCAGTACAGTTCCTTTGGCATTGGAAATCTGCACGAGCCCAGAATTCGAGTGCTTTTCATTTCTTTTTGAAATCGCCCTTTTTTTAAACCTGTTGGTTTAAGTTCTGATTTAATTTTTGCTAGTTCTTTGGGAATTAAGTCACCGGTTATTATTAAATCGGTTTTAATCACTATTTGTAACCATTATCATATTCTTCATCATGGTCCAATGACCCTCGTGAATCCCTGGTGAGTTTTTAATTAAATTATGCTCATCAAGATGGCTTCTTGTTATACCGGCAAATTCTGTTTTTAATAATTTGCCTGCTTTTGACGTCTTGCTCTTTGAGCGGTAATTTGATGGTGTAGACTAATCTCAAGATTTAAAGATAGGAGTTACATTACTCATGCACATCTCTTGCACGACACCAGTTCCCATGATATATTGAAGAGGCTAGTTAGTGGCTAAGTTCTTTCTATCTTGGGGCCCATGGATATATTATAATTAGTGTACTTGTATAATAGCCACATTTTACAGTGACTGTAAAAATTACTTTACATGTTATCTTCAGGCCCTGTATGTTAAATCACATCACAGAACTGGTATGCTTGAACCCTTTATGAGAAGTCCTACAACTTGCAGCGTGTTATCCAATAGTACGTGACAGTCGGAGGAGTTTTAGAACTCACTTGCCATGAGTTCAAACTCCACCCGTTTTGTGATTTGTTTCCAGTCATGTTATTACGATTTTGTAAGTCCTCTTTTACCATTAAAAGCTGTGATGTCGTTCATGTCTTCTAGCGTGATTTCCGTTAGGGAAAAGCTCTAAATTAAAAGGAGAGATAAATTTCGTTTTCTTTATCAGTCAGCCGTCTGGGATTGTTTTGTATTACCCTACAGCTTTAATTTAATAGTCTGGTTAAGCCTTTCTATGTTTTTTAAAACATTTCTTATAACATGAAGTTACAAGTCTTGTTTACAAACATTCATACCTCTAACGATTTTTAGTTTAAATCCCAATACACTGCATCTTCATCCCAAATGGACCGAACTAGCTCGTTCTTTTACACCTGTCCTAGATAAATGCATCCCATCCATGGCATACATTGTTCCTTTTGCAGAAGAGGTCATAGTTATCAAAAAAATTGTACTGAAAAGTGCTGACATTAAATGTTCATCCATCAAATAACACTCGCTCTTTAGAAAATCCTTCATACCAACATCACCCTCAACAAAATGCCAAATATAACAGGATCCTTATCTCCTACATTTAGGCAGATAATAGTGTTGCCTCCATAACCAGTCATGTTTCCAAATCTGCTAACTGCATTATTTATCCCAGCCTTCTTTTGCTATACCATTTAATGAAAGCCCTATCGACAAATCTAATCTGAATGTTTCCTAACATTTTTATCTTCACTAGTTGCTTTCATTGTTTCCTTATTTATGGCTGGAGCACTTTTATTTTTGCAGTACAGAGATGGAATTGATAGTCTCGTGGATAGTTTTTCAACATTTTTCATTTTTAAAGTTAATTTTTTTCGTGGTAATTAATTTCCATTCGTGGTGGCTGGTATCGTCAGAATCCTGTTCCTTGTTCCGGATATGAATCCCCTTATTCTCTCTTAAAAAATTGCATCTCCTTGACTCTCTTCAGCTCCGCTATCACCTAAAAGTACATCTACTCAGATCTGAGACAAAAGAGCCTTAAAGCTTCGATAAGGTCTAATCATTCTGTATTTTATATTAGTGGCTATTAGCATTATTGGACTGCTAAGGGATAATTTGACGCAGCTGATTTGTATTAATTCTCTAATACAGACCCCTTTTAGAAGTTTTGTGAATGTGGTGTGTTCCAATTGTTTTGGACTCCGAAAGCTTGCTTGACGTATGTGCTAAAAAAGTAAGACATTTCTTAATGTGTACGAGTTCCACCTTCGAAGTTCATTGATGCTCTTATAATATATATATATTACTTAATTTTTTATTCGTATTCTTGGTTATGACGTACGTATTTCTCTACACGTTTTCTGCAATTTTATATTTCTTGCATTCTCTCTGTAATCGTATACTCTCATGTTCTCTGTAATTTATATATTTTCACAATCTCTCGCTGCAATCTTATATAGCATAGTTTTCATAATCTTTACATTTTTTTATATTCTAAGTAGAAACAGATAAAGGAGTATAATACAATAAAAAAGGTGGAACAAAACGAGATATAGAGTTGGAAAAAAAACAGAATGAGAATAATGAAGAAGTCGAAGTCAAAGGAATGTTACAAAAAGAAGTAACATACACACACAAAAATCATCTTTTATATGGCGCTCACGACGCCTGGCTGACTGACTATTTTTTGTTGTGACAACAAAAATGTCCAACATTGCAGCAGCTCAAATGAACTGTTAAAAAAGAAAATCCAGGTATGTAAGGTGGGTTCTGCCGTGCAAACACTTGCACGTATCGAGCGTGGGAAGGCACCACCTGTTTACAGTATCGGTATAGATTTGTTATTGTCGGCTAAAATTATGTATATTTTGGATATACATATTGAATTTAATGTTTAAGAAATGTTGCAAATATGCTTTGCAAACGATGCTGAAACGTCAAAACCGAAGTAAAAAAATGATTGCTTTATAAATATTTTAAATTACATTTATAATCATGAAGTAAACTTTACTTTGTTACTGGAGTATAGCGAATAGTTTAGGCTAAGGTATGCAAAGTATTTTTTGCATAAATTTTTTATTGACTGTTCTTGAAGATATGTAATAGTCGAGATGATCAACAGGACCAGTTCAGAGTATCATCATGCGAGGCACATTACTTGATCACTGCCGCTGTTACATGTCTGACCAGACAGAAGTGATTCAGTTGGGAAGGAACCAGGTACTAGTGAATAAGTTTGGAATGAAGCAGCCGGAAGCGAAATAATTTTTCGAGGAATTAGTAACAGTGGATCCAGTAAGAGAGGAACCAGCCAGGAAGAATCCAGCAAAGATGGTGAATCATCTAGAACTATCCAGATGGTGAACCAGTTAGAAAGTACTCAGTCAGAAGTGAACCAATAAGGGAGAATTCAGTCGTAAGTGAACCAATCAATAAAGACCCAGACAGAAGAAGAAAAGCAATCAGAAAGGAACCATTAACAATCACTATATGCATCTTTAACTTATAAAGCGGAATTCGAAACAGTTTCAAAATCGATTTAGAAATTTGTTAATCGACAGTAGGCGTTCCGTATCCCTAACTTCCCATATGCTGGTCAGACTCATGTATCTCTCTCCTCTCAAAATGGGCGGGGAGGGACGGGGAAAGCGAAGCGGGAATAGGTGGGAGCAAGGGAAGCGGATGATGGATAGTGTGAAGACACGTTACTCACAGAAATGTTTGATCAAATAGATAAATGATCTCTCCTTCGTGCAAATTCTAACGCTCGTAGGTAATATTGCTGGCGTCGACGAAGCTTGTAGTGGTAGTTGTGATGATGGTTGTGACGGTAATGCTGATGATGGTAGTGGGGGTTGGTTGTGGCGTGGGTGGAAGCGCTGGTGACAGTGGTTGTGATGGCTGTGATGATAAAGATGGTGGTATTCATAGTAATAGTGGTGACGATGATGGTGCTAGTGGCGGCGATGGCAAGGAAAATGATACCGTATTTCATGAATTTTAAATAATTATTCCTCATTTGTTTTTAATATTATCTCTATAAATGTTTAATGGTGTTTGGAAAGAGTGAAAACTACCTAGGATTTGGCAGTGTGTGCATAGTTCCTTTGTATACATGAAAAAGATATAAAGGAGAGTGTAAGAATAACAGGGAAATAAGCTCACTTAAAAAAAAGCAACGTTGACCTCATTCACAAACTGCAGAATATGAACATGTCCAATGATTTTGCACCAGCAAATTTTGATGTCACTGCGTTGTTTACCTGATTTCCTGTTCCGGTCATATTATTCTGGAAGAAAAATTAGATGAGTGTTCCCTTCCCTCTCGATAATAACACCATTAATAAGTTCAGTATGTTGTGCTCGGTTGATTGCTAGTATAAGTTTGAAAGGAAATATTACGCTTAAAGTCAGGGAATGGCAATGTGAAACCCATTGCTTCCCCCTGTTAAGCATTCTGTATATAGAGTTTTTTGAGACTAAGTCATTGAAAGGTATCCCTCCCCGTGGAGCTAAGTGGCTCGGATACAGTGCTAGTCACGGCATTATGCCGGGTGAGTGTCTCGGCATAATGCCGTGACTAAAATAAAAGGCCTATCATTCAGGGGGATCTTTTTTCGTCAATGCATCATGCCGGGTAGCAGCCGTTAGAATGACGTCACGGCCTGCCTCCGCACTCCACAGTGGCTCCTCGGTGCTCAAGTGGCTGCGGTGGTGAGAGAAAGTGTTGCACTTTTGTCTGTCATCCATCCCATCTTTTGTGAAGTGTTCCCTTTGGTTTTGGGGCTATACATTGGTGGAATGATGATGTAAAGAGAGTAGTAAGGGAGAAAAAGTTAGCATATGAGAAGTTTTTACAATGTAGAAGTGATGCAAGGAGGGAAGAGTATATGGAGAAAAAGAGAGAGGTTAAGAGAGTGGTGAAGCAATGTAAAAAGAGAGCAAATGAGAGAGTGGGTGAGATCTTATCAACAAATTTTATTGAAAATAAGAAAAAGTTTTGGAGTGAGATTAACAAGTTAAGGAAGCCTAGAGAACAAATGGATTTGTCAGTTAAAAATAGGAGAGGAGAGTTATTAAATGGAGAGTTAGAAGTATTGGGAAGATGGAGGGAATATTTTGAGGAATTGTTAAATGTTGATGAAGATAGGGAAGCTGTGATTTCGTGTATAGGGCAAGGAGGAATAACATCTTGTAGGAGTGAGGAAGAGCCAGTTGTGAGTGTGGGGGAAGTTCGTGAGGCAGTAGGTAAAATGAAAGGGGGTAAGGCAGCCGGGATTGATGGGATAAAGATAGAAATGTTAAAAGCAGGTGGGGATATAGTTTTGGAGTGGTTGGTGCAATTATTTAATAAATGTATGGAAGAGGGTAAGGTACCTAGGGATTGGCAGAGAGCATGCATAGTTCCTTTGTATAAAGGCAAAGGGGACAAAAGAGAGTGCAAAAATTATAAGGGGATAAGTCTGTTGAGTATACCTGGTAAAGTGTATGGTAGAGTTATTATTGAAAGAATTAAGAGTAAGACGGAGAATAGGATAGCAGATGAACAAGGAGGCTTTAGGAAAGGTAGGGGGTGTGTGGACCAGGTGTTTACAGTGAAACATATAAGTGAACAGTATTTAGATAAGGCTAAAGAGGTCTTTGTGGCATTTATGGATTTGGAAAAGGCGTATGACAGGGTGGATAGGGGGGCAATGTGGCAGATGTTGCAGGTGTATGGTGTAGGAGGTAGGTTACTGAAAGCAGTGAAGAGTTTTTACGAGGATAGTGAGGCTCAAGTTAGAGTATGTAGGAAAGAGGGAAATTATTTCCCAGTAAAAGTAGGCCTTAAACAAGGATGTGTGATGTCACCGTGGTTGTTTAATATATTTATAGATGGGATTGTAAGAGAAGTAAATGCGAGGGTCTTGGCAAGAGGCGTGGAGTTAAAAGATAAAGAATCACACATAAAGTGGGAGTTGTCACAGTTGCTCTTTGCTGATGACACTGTGCTCTTGGGAGATTCTGAAGAGAAGTTGCAGAGGTTGGTGGATGAATTTGGTAGGGTATGTAAAAGAAGAAAATTGAAAGTGAATACAGGAAAGAGTAGGGTTATGAGGATAACAAAAAGATTAGGTGATGAAAGATTGGATATCAGATTGGAGGGAGAGAGTATGGAGGAGGTGAATGTATTCAGATATTTGGGAGTGGACGTGTCAGCGGATGGATCTATGAAAGATGAGGTGAATCATAGAATTGATGAGGGGAAAAGGGTGAGCGGTGCTTAGGAGTCTGTGGAGACAAAGAACTTTGTCCTTGGAAGCAAAGAGGGGAATGTATGAGAGTATAGTTTTACCAACGCTCCTGTATGGGCGTGAAGCATGGGTGATGAATGTTGCAGCGAGGAGAAGGCTGGAGGCAGTGGAGATGTCATGTCTGAGGGCAATGTGTGGTGTGAATATAATGCAGAGAATTCGTAGTTTGGAAGTTAGGAGGAGGTGCGGGATTGCCAAAACTGTTGTCCAGAGGGCTGAGGAAGGGTTGTTGAGGTGGTTTGGACATGTAGAGAGAATGGAGCGAAACAGAATGACTTCAAGAGTGTATCAGTCTGTAGTGGAAGGAAGGCGCGGTAGGGGTCGGCCTAGGAGAGGTTGGAGGGAGGGGGTAAAGGAGGTTTTGTGTGCGAGGGGCTTGGACTTCCAGCGGGCATGCGTGAGCGTGTTTGATAGGAGTGAATGGAGACAAATTGTTTTTAATACTTGACGTGCTGTTGGAGTGTGAGCAAAGTAACATTTATGAAGGGATTCAGGGAAACCGGCAGGCCGGACTTGAGTCCTGGAGATGGGAAGTACAGTGCCTGCACTCTGAAGGAGGGGTGTTAATGTTGCAGTTTAAAAACTGTAGTGTAAAGCACCCTTCTGGCAAGACAGTGATGGAGAAAAGGATGGTGAAAGTTTTTTCTTTTTCGGGCCACCCTGCCTTGGTGGGAATCGGCCAGTGTGTTAATAAGAATAATAAGAATAATAATATATATGTATATATATATATATATATATATATATATATATATATATATATATATATATATATATATATATATATATATATATATGTCGTGCCGAATAGGCAGAACTTGCGATCTTGGCTTAAATAGCAACGTTCATCTTGCCATATATAGGACAAGTGAAAATTTGTGTATGCAATTATTTCGCCAAAATCATTCTGAACCTAACGAAAAAAATATATTTCATTGTGTTTGTTTAGTACTAAATTATTGTAAACGTATTTAAAATATATTTAGTTGGGTTAGGCTAAAATAAATTGCTCTTCTTAAAATAAGGTTAGGTAAGTTTTCTAAGATTTTTTTGGTGCAAAATTAAAAATTTTTACATTAACATTAATAAAAAAAATATCTTTAAACGTATAAGAGAAAATTTCATAAAAGAATTAATTTTAAATGAGTTCTTGCTAATTGACCAGTTTTACATATTCGGCACGACACACACACACACACACATATATACATATATATATATATATATATATATATATATATATATATATATATATATATATATATATATATATATATATATATATATATATATATATATATATGTATATATATATATATATATATGTAGTGCCGAATATGTAAAACTGGTCAATTAGCAAGAACTCATTTAAAATTAAGTCCTTTCTGAAATTTTCTCTTATACGTTTAAAGATATATTTTTTTTCATTAATGTTAATGTAAAAAATTTTAATTTTGCACCAAAAGAATCTTAGAAAACTTACCTAACCTTATTATAACAGGAGCAATTTATTTTAGCCTAACCCAACTAAATATATTTTAAATACGTTTACAGTAATTTAGTACTAAACAAACACAATCAAATATATTTTTTTCGTTAGGTTCAGAATGATTTTGGTGAAATTATTGCATTCACAAATTTTCACTTGTCCTATATGGCAAGATGAACGTTGCTATTTAAGCCAAGATCGCAAGTTCTGCCTATTCGGCACGACATATATATATATATATCAACAAGTCGGCAGTCTCCCACCGAGGAAGGGTGACTCAAAAAGGAAGAAAATCCCCAAAAAGAAAATACTTTCATCATCATTCAACACTTTCACCACACTCGCACATTATCACTGTTTTTGCAGAGGTGCTCAGAATACAACAGTCTAGAAGCATAAACATATAAAGATACACAACATATCCCTCCAAACTGCCAATATCCCAAACCCCTCCTTTAAAGTGCAGGCATTGTACTTCCCATTTCCAGGACTCAAGTCCGACTATATGAAAATAACCGGTTTCCCTGAATCCCTTCACTAAATATTACCCTGCTCACACTCCAACAGATCGTCAGGTCCCAAGTACCATTCGTCTCCATTCACTCCTATCTAACACGCTCACGCACGCTTGCTGGAAGTCCAAGCCCCTCGCCCACAAAACCTCCTTTACCCCCTCTCTCCAACCCTTTCGATATATATATATATATATATATATATATATATATATATATATATATATATATATATATATATATAATGTATGCATTTAGGCATTCACGTCATTAGGACGTAACATTGTCACATTGCCGGAACATGTACAGGTCTCATGAGGTAACTCGACATGTATTTCCGCCAACCGCCAAATCAACCAGACTGTGGGTCAGCAGGCCGACAGCAGAAACAGCCTGCTTGATCAAGCAAGCACCAGGCAAGCCTTCCGCTGAGCCGAGGTGCAGTAGTGGGAGAGAATGGGGCAGCGGGAGAGAGGGAAGGAGGAATGGGGTAGAGGACAGGAAAAATATCTTGGGAGAGGGTAGGAAGAATGCTTGCTTAAGGGAGCCGAAAGAACTTATGGAAGAGAGAAACTGAAGATGTTAGGCAGAGAGGGAAGGAAGAATGTCCGATAGAGAGGGCAAGGGGGAAAGGTTCGTGTTGCAGAATCAGAGTAAGTATTTGGTGTTATTGGTATTCGTTACATTTTTGTCATCATTATTGTTATGGTGTGTAGTGGTGTAGTGATTCCTACCTTCACTCTGCAGGTGAGAGATTCCGAGATCGATTCTCTAGTGAAGCGACCATTTACACAAAGTTCTTCCACATTCTTTGCCTTGCTTCACCCAGCACTTATCGTGGAGGTAGAAGCAAGAAAATCGATGAATCTATCGAGGTCGTGGTTGATGGTTTGCCAGTGTGAATGATGAGCTTCTGGATCCTCTTGGATCGCGGTGCTACAACCACTATTATAAATTTATTTTTTTTAATTCCTTCATTCTCACCTATTCCCTCTCACATTTTCCTAATTATTGACACCACCTACCCCACCTACCCCACCTACCCCAACTTACACCCCACCTACCCCAACTTACACCCCACCTACCCCAACTTACACCCCACCTACCCCAACTTACACCCCACCTACCCCAACTTACACCCCACCTACCCCACTTACACCCCACCTATACCACCTACCCTACCTACCCCACCTACCCAATCTACACCACTTACCCCACCTACCCCACCTACCCCATCTACCCTACCTATCCCACCAACACCACCTACCCCACCTACCCAATCTACTCCACTTACCCCACCTACCCCACCTACCCCATCTACCCTACCTATCCCACCTACACCACCTACCCCACCTACCCCACCTTCTCCTATCTTACTTTCCTTATCAGGTTAACCTTACGTACTTACTTTTTTTTCCTCCAACCAGTTACTTTACTTTGCACTTGGGATATTTTTCATATTGACAAAATTTTATTTGATACCATCCTGGTTAATTTGGATGCTGTGTTCTTTTAATCATTTTATATATTCTGAGCTAAGGGAAATGTTATAACACGACCCTCCACTCCTATATGTGTAAAATATGCCAAAAAATGTGCCTCATCTCCTTCACCACAAATTCATAGTAATTTTTTTTTAATCGGTGAGGCTTTACACCCGTGGATCCCTGTCATCCGCTAAAATATCGGGAGATAATCTTCCGTGTAGCCTAGACTCACACTAGCCACCAAACACAGGAAAGTGTGTGGGGTCGGGAGAAGTGGGTCATGTGCTTTTCTTTAACCTCTTCACAACTCGTGTACACTACTTTGTATTTATATATTACTTATAACTAATGCTCTTAACAAATACAGTGTATTTGGAAGTGTTGCCGAAGCCTCTTTAACCGGTACATTGCATGGATTCAAGCTATTTCAATACCTAGTAGTAGTAGTTTCGAGTCCTGCTGACTGCATTCTTTCTCTGTATATACCCGCTTGTTTCTGCGTGGTGCATTGATATAAAAATCGCTTGAGAGGTCAGAACATACAGGAGGAGATTGAAATAACTTGAGGCTGACTGACGTGCCCGGGCTGGGAAAGAAACATGGCTTGTGAACCTGCCCAGTCTATGTGGCATTTGCGATGGTCGAGTGGTTAAGAGCGCTGCTTGGGAATCTTGACCGTCCCCAGTAGTAGTAGTAATAGTAGTAGTAGAAGTATCGAGTGCTGCTGATTGTGATCTTTCTCTGTATATTATTAACAGCTTGTTTCTGCCTGGTGCAGAACGAAATGGGTCGCAGTGTAGTTTATATATATATATATATATATATATATATATATATATATATATATATATATATATATATATATATATATATATATATATATATATATATATATGTCGTGCCGAATATGTAAAACTGGTCAGTTAGCAAGAACTCATTTAAAATTAAGTCCTTTCTAAAAATTTCTCTTATACGTTTAAAGATATATTTTTTCATTAATGTTAATGTAATTTTTTTTAATTTTGCTCCAAAAGAATCTTAGAAAACTTACCTAACCTTATTATAACAATAACAATTTATTTTAGCCTAACACAACTAAATATATTTTAAATTTGTTTACAATAATTTAATACTAAACAAACACAGTGAAATATATTTTTTTCGTTAGGTTCAGAATGATTTTGGCGAAATTATTGCATACACAAATTTTCACTTGTCTTATATGGCAAGATGAGCGTTGCTATTTAAGCCAAGATCGCAAGTTCTGCCTATTCGGCACGACATATATATATATATATATATATATATATATATATATATATATATATATATATATATATATATATATATATATATATATATATATATATATATATATATATATATATATGAAAAACAACCACTCTGAAAGAATAGAGAAATTCCAAGCGCTTTCGTGAATAGTCACGAAAGCGCTTGGAATTTCTCTATTCTTTCAGAGTGGTTGTTTTGCATATTCTGAAATCACCTGTTTATTGTGATCTTATTGCATATATATATATATATATATATATATATATATATATATATATATATATATATATATATATATATATATATATATATATATATATAAAGGGAGGCGGTAATTTCATGCACTGGTCAGGGAGGTATACCATCTTTTAGGAGTGAAGAAGAGCAGAATGTAAGTGTGGGGGAGGTGCGTGAGGCATTACGTAGAATGAAAGGGGGTAAAGCAGCTGGAACAGATGGGATCATGACAGAAATGTTAAAAGCAGGGGGGGATATAGTGTTGGAGTGGTTGGTACTTTTGTTTAATAAATGTATGAAAGAGGGGAAGGTACCTAGGGATTGGCGGAGAGCATGTATAGTCCCTTTGCATAAAGGGAAAGGGGACAAAAGAGATTGTAAAAATTATAGAGGAATAAGTTTACTGAGTATATCAGGAAAAGTGTACGGTAGGGTTATAATTGAAAAAATTAGAGGTAAGACAGAATGTAGGATTGCGGATGAGCGAGGAGGTGTCAAAATGGGTAGGAGATGTGTAGATCAAGTGTTTACATTGAAGCATATATGTGAACAGTATTTAGATAAAGGTAGGGAAGCTTTTATTGCATTTATGGATTTAGAAAAGGCATATGATAGAGTGGATATGGAAGCAATGTGGCTGATGTTGCAAGTATATGGAATAGGTGGTAAATTACTAAATGCTGTCAAGAGTTTTTATGAGGATAGTGATTCTCAGGTTAGGGTGTGTAGAGGAGAGGGAGACTACTTCCCGGTAAAAGTAGGTCTTAGACAGGGATGTGTAATGTCACCATGGTTGTTTAATATATTTATAGATGGGGTTGTAAAGGAAGTAAATGCTAGAGTGTTCGGGAGAGGGGTGGGATTAAATTTTGGGGAATCAAATTCAAAATGGGAATTGACACAGTTACTTTTTGCTGATGATACTGTGCTTATGGGAGATTCTAAAGAAAAATTGCAAAGGTTAGTGGATGAGTTTGGGAATGTGGGTAAAGGTAGAAAGTTGAAAGTGAACATAGAAACGAGTAAGGTTATGAGAGAATCAAATAAAAACATAAGAACATAAGAACGAAGGAACATTGCAGAAGGCCTACTGGCCCATGTGAGGCAGGTCCAAGTCTCCTACCGGCTTAAGCCAATGCACCCAACCTAGTCAGGTTAGGTCACATTGACTTAAGGGAGGAACACGGCAACCGACCTGGTAGCACAAGCTGTCAGGTCCAACTCACAACCACCCACATCCACTCATGTATTTATCCAACCTATTTTTAAAGCTACACAACGTTCTGGCCTCTATAACTGTACTCGGGAGTTTGTTCCACTCATCCACAACTCTATTACCAAACCAGTACTTTCCTATATCCTTCCTGAATCTGAATTTTTCCAACTTAAAACCATTGCTGCGAGTCCTATCTAGGCTAGATATTTTCAGCACACTATTTACATCCCCTTTATTTATTCCTGTCTTCCATTTATACACCTCAATCATATCCCCCCTAATTCTACGTCTTTCTAGAGAGTGCAGATTCAGGGCCCTTAGTCTATCCTCATAGGGAAGGTTTCTGATACATGGGATCAACTTTGTCATCCTCCTTTGTACATTTTCCAGAGAATTTATATCCATTCTGTAATACGGTGACCAAAACTGTGCAGCATAATCTAAATGAGGCCTAACCAAGGATGTATAGAGTTGAAGAACAACCTGAAGACTCCTATTATTTATGCTTCTTGATATGAAGCCAAGGATTCTATTAGCTTTATTGCCAACACTTATGCACTGTTGTCTTGGTTTCAGATTACTGCTAACCAGAACTCCTAAATCTTTTTCGCAATCCGTAATATTAAGATCTACATTATTTGGACATCAAATTGGGGAGGAGAAGTATGGAAGAAGTGAACGTTTTCAGATACTTGGGAGTTGACGTGTCGGCGAATGGATTTATGAAGGATGAGGTTAATCATAGAATTGATGAGGGAAAAAATGTGAGTTGTGCGTTGAGGTATATGTGGAGTCAAAAAACGTTATCTATGGAGGCAAAGAAAGGAATGTATGAAAGTATAGTAGTGCCAACACTCTTATATGGGTGTGAAGCTTGGGTGGTAAATGCAGCAGTGAGGAGACGGTTGGAGGCAGTGGAGATGTCCTGTCTAAGGGCAATGTGTGGTGTAAATATTATGCAGAAAATTCGGAGTGTGGAAATTAGGAGAAGGTGTGGAGTTAATAAAAGTATTAGTCAGAGGGCAAAAGAGGGGTTGTTGAGATGGTTTGGTCATTTATAGAGAATAGATCAAAGTACAATGACATGGAAAGCATATAAAACTATAGGGGAAGGAAGGCGGGTAGGGGTCGTCCTCGAAAGGGTTGGAGAGAGGGGTAAAGGAGGTTTTGTGGGCGATGGGCTTTAACTTTCAGAAAGCGTGCGTGAGCGTGTTAGATAGGAGTGAATGGAGACAAATGGTACTTGGGACCTGACGATCTGTTGGATTGTGAGCAGGGTAATATTTAGTGAAGGGATTCAGGGAAACCGGTTATTTTCATATAGTCGGACTTGAGTCCTGGAAATGGGAAGTACAATGCCTGCACTTTAAAGGAGGGGTTTGGGATATTGGCAGTTTGGAGGGATATGTTGTGTATCTTTATATGTATATGCTTCTAAACTGTTGTATTCTGAGCACCTCTGCAAAAACAGTGATAATGTGTGAGTGTGATGAAAGTGTTGAATGATGATGAAAGTATTTTCTTTTTGGGGATTTTCTTTCATTTTTGGGTCACCCTGCCTCGGTGGGAGACGGCCGACTTGTTGATATATATATATATATATATATATATATATATATATATATATATATATATATATATATATATATATATATATATATATATATATATAATGCCTCTATGCATACACAAACACTCGTCTTTCAATTATAATACTGTCGAGGGGATATTCTCTCAGAGTGTTGTTAAGACCTCTGGCCAGGAGAGAGATGAGACTGTCTGCATTCACCCGGCAGGTCAGGTAAGTGACTGTCATTCCAGTCATGTGTAGTTCTAACTCGGCCAACCTTCTCCTCTCTCTCTCTCTCTCTCTCTCTCTCTCTCTCTCTCTCTCTTGCTTCTCGCTGTCCTCGAAGTGGAACCAAGTATGGTACTTTGACAATGTTGGCCTTGTACATAACAGTAAGGCCACCCACATCCCTCCCCTGTTGAAGGCTCTGCTGAAGTGACAGATCTATCCAGATACTTTTTCTTTTTTTTTTTTTCTTTTTTTTTACACAGGGTTTGACAAGGTTAAGGATCCCTAGCTTTATTGACAGCTATATTACAGGTTAAGGATTCCTAACTTTATTGGCAAGCTAAGAGCTGTTACCTACATCAGCTCATTTGAAAACATTTTTATTGTTATGAGACATACAAGTAGGGAACAGGATGAAGTTGGAGCCATCTGTGGGCCAGCATTTTCATTTGATCAACTGACTTTATCTCGTTGACATCATTATGCTGTACGAATGTGTTCCATACTCGAGTCATCCTGGGTATGTATGATCTCAGATGGAGTGATGTTCTGGAGAAGGGTACAGCCAGAGTGAAGTTGCTGCTTTCTGCCCGTCTTGTGGCATAAAAGCTTGTTTCACGCTGTCCTCGAAGTGGATCCAAGTGTGGTATTTTGACAATATTGGCCTTGTACATAACAGTAAGGCCACCCACATCCCTCCTATGTTGAAGGCTCTGCTGAAATGACAGATCTATCCAGGATGGGTCCAGGCGAGAGATGAGACGTCTTGCTCTGTTCTCTACTCTGTCAAGCAGTCGCAGATGAGAGGGGGGGGCAGGCAAACCAAGAAAGTGGAGCATACTCAAGGTGTGAGCGTACTTGTGCCTCGTACAGGATCTTGCAACCCCTACTGTCAAGCAGATGCGAGATACGGCGAAGTGCTGTAAGCTTCCTGGCTGCCTTGTTTGCAAGATTTACAACATGGTTCTTCATGGTTAGTTTGGAGTCAAATTTCACCCCAAGGATATCAACTTCTTCTCCAGGTGCCAACATCGTCCCATTCATCCTTACTACTGCACCAGCATTACCATCATGGTGCCTAGAGACGATCATCATTTGCGTTTTCTCAGGTGCAAATGTTACTTGCCATCTATTTCCCCAAGCTGATATAGCTCTCAGCTGGTGATTGATGTAGCTTAGAGCAGCTGGCATTTCTTCTTTTGGATAAGTGAATGTCAGTGTACAGTCGTCTGCATATGCATGTGATTCTGGGATGAGATGAAGAAGGTCGTTGAAGTAGACATTCCATAACAGTGGACCCAGCACGCCTCCTTGTGGAACGCTTGCCCCAATAGGATGCCTTGCTGATTCCGTTCCATTGAGGACTACACTTAGAGATCTACCATGAAGGTAATCACTGAGGAGACATAGCGTAGAGCCTGCAATTCCCAGTGCTTGAAGTTTTGCTAAGAGGCCCTGGTGCCACACCCGGTCGAAAGCGCCAGCAATGTCCAGTGCTACCACACAGCTGACTTTGGATTCATCCAGTGACTGGTGCCACTTAGTGGAGAGGTTTAACAACAGATCAGCAGCAGAGTAACCTTTCCTGAAGCCATATTGACGATCACAAAGTAGTGAGTGGTAGTCAAAAAAATCTGTCGTTTGTCTTGAGATTATTGTCTGAAGGATCTTACCAGTGACTGACAGGAGTGACACTGGTCTGTAGTTGTTGATTTCTGCTCTGCTCTTCTTTTTGTGAACAGGGACTACATCTGCCTCTTTCCATAGAGAGGGCCATTTACACTGTACTAGGCAGTGCTGAAAGATGCGAGTTAGAGGTGCTGCTAGCTGGTCTGCACATCTTCTCAACAATCTTGGGCTCAACTTGTCTGGGCCCACTCTCTCTCTCTCTCTCTCTCTCTCTCTCTCTCTCTCTCTCTCTCTCTCTCTCTCTCTCTCTCTCTCTCTCTCTCTCTCTCTCTCTCTCTCTCTCTCTCTCTCTCTCTTTCTCTCTCTTTCTCTCTCTTTCTCTCTCTCTCTCTCTCAAAAAATTCCCTAACGTTATCTACTGCATGACTATAAATATATGTACCGCTGAAATATTTTTAGTATTTCTTCCAATAATGAAAATATTCCTTTCAATAATTAAAGTGCAATAATCCATAAAACTTAGAAGCGGATTTCAATGCAGGTATGTTGTTGTTTATCAATACATTCTGAAAGAGTCATTATCAGTTTTCCTCACAGCCAGACTAGATATATTAAGTCGGCTAAAACATTAAAATTTTTATATTATATAAAATGCAAACCTCGCTTCATTAATGTTTGAATGCTGCACGAATATGCTTCGACCTCGAGCCATTTTTTTTTTTTTTGAAGGAATGATCGCTTATAAAGCTATGTTCTTTAGAAGGTTACAGCTGGAGTATGGGTATTGTTTGCTACCCGTCTTGTGGAATAAAAATTGTCTTCTCATGACAGAAAAGTGGTACTTTGGAAACATTAGCTGTGTACATAAGGGAGAGGCTACCCACTTCTTTCGAATGCTGGAAGGTTTATTGAGATGACAGATGCAGTGAAACAAAGTCTTGACAAATAAGTCGCCTTGCAGAGTTCTCCATACTATCCCGAAGTCGCAGGTGGAACAAGGGGCAGTCAGTCAGATAAAGTGGAGCATACTCTAGGTGAGCACATACTTGTATCTCATACAGTTCTGCAGCCTCTACTGCCAAACAGGTACGACATGGGCCTTAGTGCTTTTAACGTCTTGGCTTTCTTACCCGCAATATTTGCTTGGTGATGCTCCATAGATACTGTGGAATCAATTTTCACTCCTAAGATATCAGTTTCATTCTCGGGCTCCAACACTCTTCCATTCATTGTTGCCAGAGCTCCAGCATTATCATCATGCTCTTTAGATGTCATCAGTTTTTTTGCGTTTTCTCTGAAGCAAATGTTACCTAACATCGTTTTCCCCCCACTGATATATCTATAAGCTGGTGATTATATGGCCGAAACCTGCAAGCTTTACCCCTCTTGCTTAAGTAAATGATAAAATGCAGTTTTCGGCAGAGGCAAGGGATTCTGGGATGAAGTGAAGTAGGTTACTGAAGTAGACATTCATAACAATGAACCAAGCACAATTCCCTGTGGAACACTAACACCAAGTAATGATATCAAGTGTACTACCAGGTGGTGATGTGGATCTGCTTTATTGCTGGGTAAAGGATCTGTCCACACTGTTGTATTAATCTTACTGAGAGGATTCAATGTAATATCAGTGGTGTCACAATCAGCTAATCATCCTGGTTCTCAATAATGGTTTGAAGTAGAGTTATGATTTTAAGAGTTTGAATTGGTGGCAAGCCTACAACAAAAACCAATGGAGCGCTCTTGATAATTTGAGAGAAGTATCTGAATATCCTCACAGACATCCTAATGTGATACCAATCTCACTTTTTGTACATATTCCATAAAATCATGAATACTTTTCAAGGTCTTGGTTGTAACAGAAATCTCTCTCTGTTACGCATTCTGCTTGACGGTAGTTAGAATAAGTAGGCTTCAGACACTTAACATACTCTTTACTCTTTGTTGTGTATTAGTATTCGCTACAATAGCTATTTAGGCAATAATTTGGGTGCTTTATATCTGTCACCTTGGTGCAGCTGACTAAACGACTGTGTTAATTACGGTTTGGTCCCTACTAACTCTCTAAGATCCGGCATCCGTTTCCAGGATGCTTCTTTGCTGAGAGAACAGTTGTACTGTACGAACATTATAAAGGTATACTGAACTCTGTAACACAGAGACGGATTTCCTGAAAACACTTGCCTCCTGGATTTATTACCAGGACATTGTTCCAGAACACTTGATCACTAGTATAAATGGGGCTCCTTCAAAGATAAATACACAATACTGCAGATATGACTCTGACACGCTCTTCGAACGAAGACCACCTCTGAACCCTTCACCTGTCACTATTTCACCATAAGTCCCTTCCTGACCTAACCTTGCACAAAGTTACGGACTAAAATCTTTAATTAAAACTAGATGCACGGGAGGAAAGACGAAACTTTACCTGACTATGTTGAGAGTACTTCGATTTATTGTGGTCGTCTGAAACTTGTGGTCGCTATTTAAGGACAAGTGGTCAATTAGAACTTACAGTAGTTGTGCTTACTGACATGGGCTGTCAGTGGAACTGAAAGTTGGTAATTGGTTGCAACTAACTCTCAACTTACTTAGCACACGTGTCTTGCATAGCCTTGATATCAGGAACCCAACTCTTCAAGTGTCTGTCCTCGTTTAGGTACAGATAACGGCACTAATTACAGTTATCAGTCTCACTGCTATCTACTGGGAGACATGACGTTCAGAACACACATGAATTAAACTTAATTGCGTGATCAGGAATCTGCATTTAGTCTGGTTCTCTTATTAAGATATAGCATGCTATCTTATGTGTTTTCTGTGAGTTCCAACGCAACATTGTAAGAGCTCTACGCACTCTCAAGACTGAGTGGGATAGGAAGAGATAGAGGAAGGCCAGGACAGTTGGCAATGATGTAATTGTTTTTTATTATTGGATCAAACCTGAAAAAAATTCAACTAACTTAAATTAATCTAACGTTGTTTTTTGTTAAATCCTGATATATATACCAAAAGTCAGTTAAAATTACTTGAATATTACTCAAAATCAATTATATTTATATGCATCGCTTTGCTCCACTTGCATTTCACAAAGTTAAGATAATTTTTTTTATCTCTGCGTATGTGCCGAATAGGTAAAAGTGATCAATTAGTAAAAAATCGTTTAAAATTAAGTCCTAAAATTTTCTCTTATACGTTTAAATATATATTTTTTTCATTAATCTCAATGTAAAATTTAATAATTTTGTACCAAAAGAACCTTAGAAAACTTACCAAACCTTATTATAACAAAAACAATTTAATTTATCCTAATCCAACTAAAAACATTTTAGATAAAGTTACAATAATTTAATAATAAACAAACACAGTGAAATATATTTTTTTCCCTTAGCGTCAGAATGATTTTTGCGAAATTATTGCACACACAAATTTTCGCTTGCACTATTCGGCAAGAAGAGCGTTGCTATTTAATCCAAAATTGCAAGTTTTACGTATTCGGCACCACACACACTGCGACTAGCCAAGGACTCGAACGCATGTAGTTTTGGCCTGCCTCATGATGAGTGAAAAGAACATGACGCTCTAACTCACAGGACCACGAAATCCTACAAGAATCACGCACCCAGCAGAGCTAGGTGTTTTACGTGATCCGAGGACATACCATGGTGTGGGTGCCTCTGAGCCATGTGTGTCGTAAGAGGAGACTAAAATGCCGGAAGCAAGGGGCCAATAACTCTTTCTCCTGTATACATTACTGAAGTTAAAAAGAGAAGCTTTTGTTTTTCTTTTTGGGTCACCCGGCCTCGGTGGGATATGGCCGGTTTTGTTGAAAGGTGAATATATATATATATATATATATATATGTCGTGCCGAATATGTAAAACTGGTCAATTAGCAAGAACTCATTTAAAATTAAATCCTTTCTGAAATTTTCTCTTATACGTTTAAAGATATATTTTTTTCATTAATGTTAATGTAAAAATTTATAATTTTGCTCCAAAAGAATCTTAAAAAACTTACCTAACCTTATTATAACAAGAGCAATTTATTTTAGCCTAACCCAACTAAATATATTGTAAATACGTTTGCAATAATATAGTACTAAACAAACGCAATCAATTATATTTTTTTCGTTAGGTTCAGAATGATTTTTGCGAAATTATTGCATACACAAATTTTGACTTGTCCTATATGGCAAGATGAACGTTGCTATTTAAGCCAAGATTGCAAGTTCTGCCTATTCGGCACGACATATATATATATATATATATATATATATATATATATATATATATATATGCAAGGAATTCGCGAGAGCAGGCGAAATATACACAAACACTGATCTCTGGCTGAAGGAGACTCGAACCTACGAACCTTAGGACAAGGTACGCAGTGCTTTACCGATCTACCCACATTGGACAATACCTTGGCGTGTAGCTTGCGCTACACGTTTGATCCAAGGCAGCCAGCTTTCAGGGAGAAGGCTTACAGCTTTTCATCTCATCCACTGCATGCGTCAGCCAGAGATCAGTGTTTGTGTGTATATATATATATATATATATATATATATATATATATATATATATATATATATATATATATATATATATATATATATATATATATGTGTCGTGCCGAATAGGTAAACTTTTTCAGTTAGCATGAACTCATTTAGAATTAAGTCCTTTCTAAAATTTGTACCTATTCGGCACGACACATATAAAGAAAGAGAGAGAGAGATTACAAAAAAAAGAAAGACTAGGGAAAGAAGATAGGGGAGATGTAGGGAGATGTAGACAGAAGCAAAAGAAAGAAGAAAGATGGAATAAGTTCCCTATGTTACCTCAGTAATATTTTAATTACGTTCTAATTTTGGAAATGCAAAAGTAATGTCCTCAAGAGCGTCCACCTAGCATTCTTTTGTGGATAGCCAGGAAACACCTATTACACCACACGACGGGCAGCAATCTCCATTCACTCCTAACACGCTCGCGCACGCTTGCTGGAAGTCCAAGCCCCTCGCCCACAAAACCTCCTTTACCCGCTCCCTCCAACCTTTTCGAGGACGACCCCTACCCCGCCTTCCTTCCACTACAGATTTATACGCTCTCCATGTCATTCTACTTTGATCCATTCTCTCTAAATAACCAAGCCACCTCAACAACCCCTCTTCAGCCCTCTGACTAATAGTTTTATTAACTCCACACCTCCTAATTTCCACACTCCGAATTTTCTGCATAATATTTACACCACACACTGCCCTTAGACAGGACATCTCCACTGCCTCCAACCGTCTCCTCGCTGCTGCATTCACAACCCAAGCTTCACACCCATATAAGAGTGTTGGCACTACTATACTTTCATACATTCCCTTCTTTGCCTCCATAGATAACGTTTTTTGTCTCCACACATACTTCAACGCACCACTCACCTTTTTTCCCTCATCAGTTCAATGATTAACCTCATTCTTCATAAATCCATCCGCCGACACGTCAACTCCCAAGTATCTGAAACCATTCACTTCTTCCATACTCCTCCTCCCCAATTTCATATCCAATTTTTCTTTATCTAAATCATTTGATACCCTCATCACCTTACTCTTTTCTATGTTCACTTTCAACTTTCTACCTTTACACACACTCCAAAACTCATCCATTAACCCTTGCAATTTTTCTTTAGAATCTCCCATGAGCACAGTATCATCAGCAAAAAGCAGCTGTGTCAATTCCCATTTTGTATTTGATTCCCCATAATTTAATCCCACCCCTCTCCCGAACACCCTAGCATTTACTTTTTACAACCCCATCCATAAATATATTAAACAACCATGGTGACATTACACATCAGTGTCTAAGACCTACTTTTACCGGGAAGTAGTCTCCCTCTCCTCTACACACCCTAACCTGAGCCTCGCTATCCTCATAAAAACTCTTGACAGCATTTAGTATCTTACCACCTATTCCATATACTTGCAACATCTGCCACATTGCTCCCCTATCCACTCTATCATATGCCTTTTCTAAATCCATAAATGCAATAAAAACTTTCCTACCTTTATCTAAATACTTTTCACATATATGCTTCAATGTAAACACTTGATCTACACATCCCCTACCCACTCTGAAACCTCCTTGCTCATCTGCAATTCTACATTCTGTCTTACCTCTAATTCTTTCAATTATAACCCTACCATACACTTTTCCTGGTATACTCAGTAAACTTATTCCTCTATATTTTTTACAATCTCTTTTGTCCCCCTTCCCTTTATATAAAGGGACTAAACATGCTCTCTGCCAATCCCTAGGTACCTTCCCCTCTTTCATACATTTATTAAACAAAAATACCAACCACTCCAACACTATATCCTCCTCTGCTTTTAACATTTCTGTCATGATCCCGTCAGTTCCAGCTGCTTTACTCCCTTTCATTCTATGTAATGCCTCACGCACCTCCCCCACACTCACATCCTGTTCTTCTTCACTCCTAAAAGATGGTATACCTCCCTGGACAGTGCATGAAATTACCGTTTCCCTTTCTTCGTCAACATTTAAAAGTTCCTCAAAATATTCTCGCCATCTTCCCTAAACCTCCATCTCCCCATAACTACTACTAACTCCCCTACTCTGTTTTTAGCTGACAAATCCATTCGTTCTCTAGGCTTTCTTAACTTGTTTAACTCACTCCAAATTTTTTTCTTATTTTCATTAAAATTTCTTGACAGTGCCTCTCCCACTATCATCTGCTCTCCTTTTGCACACTCTCACAACTCTCTTCACCTTTCTTTTACTCTCCGTATACTCTACTCTTCTTATATCACTTCTGCTTTGTAAAAACCTCTCATAAGCTAACTTTTTCTCTTTTATCACACCCTTTACTTCATCATTCCACCAATCACTCCTCATTCCTCCTGCACCCACTCTCCTATAACCACAAACTTCTTCCCCACTTTCTAATACTGCATTTTTAAAACTATTCCAACCCTCTTCAACCCCCCATCCCCATTACTCATACTTGCACCAGCCCACCTTTCTGTCAATAGTTGCTTATATCTCACCCGAACTTCCTTCTCCCTTAGTTTATAACTCTCACCTCCCTTTTGCTTGTTGTTGACATTTTCCTCTTTTCCCATCTACCTCTTACTCTAACTGTAACTACAACTAAATAATGATCCGATATATCAGTTGCCCCTCTATAAACGTGTACATCCTGGAGCCTACCCATCAACCTTTTATCCACCAATACATAATCTAACAAACTACTTTCATTATGTGCTATATCATACCTTGTATATTTATTTATCCTCTTCTTCATAAAATATGTATTACTTATTACCAAACCTCTTTCTACACATAGCTCAATTAAAGGCTCTCCATTTTCATTTACCCCTGGCACCCCAGATTTACCTACTACTCCCTCCACAACATTTTTGCCCACTTTAGCATTGAAATCCACAACCACCATTACTCTCACACTTGGTTCAAAGCTCCCCACGCATTCACTCAACATTTCCCAAAATCTCTCTCTCTCTCCTCTACACTTCTCTCTTCTCCAGGTGCATATATGCTTACTATAACCCACTTTTCACATCCAACCTTTATTTTACTCCACATAATCCTTGAATTAATACATTTGTAGTCCCTCTTTTCCTGCCATAACTTATCCTTCAACATTATTGCTACTCCTTCTTTAGCTCTAACTCTATTTGACACCCCTGACCTAATCCCATTTATTCCTCTCCACTGAAACTCTCCCACCCCCTTCAGCTTTGTTTCACTTAAAGCCAGGATATCCAGCTTCTTCTCAATCATAACATACACAGTCATCTCTTTCTTATCATTTGCACAACATCCACGCACATTCAGACTTCCCACTTTGACAATTTTCTACTTCTTATTCTTTTTAGTAATTATTACAGGAAAAGATGTTACTAGCCCATTGTTCCCGGCCTTTTAGTTGACTTTTACAACACGCGTGGCTTACGGAGGAAAGATTCTTATTCCACTTCCCCATGGATATAAAAGGAAAAGTAATAAAACCAAGAACTATTAAGATAAAATCAAAGAAAACTCAGATGAGTGTGTATAAATAAGCATGTACAAGTATGTGTAGTGTGACCTAAGTGTAAGTAGAAGTAGCAAGACGTACCTGTAATCTTGCATATTTATGAGAGAGACAAAAGACACCAGCAATCCTACCATCATGTAAAACAATTACAGGCTTTCGTTTCACACTCACTTGGCAGGACGGTAGTACCTCCCTGGGTGGTTGCTGTCTACCAACCTACTATATAATATATATATATATATATATATATATATATATATATATATATATATATATATATATATATATATATATATATATATATATATATAAATGAAATCACAAAACAAGTGATTTTGAATCATCAACCGAACTGTGGCTGGCCAGGACTCCATCCTGCATTCCCATGCCCAGCCCTATGAGAACAGGACACATTTGTGGTCCAGTGAAGAGAGTGATGCGTACTGTGTCCTGTTCTCAACTCTATTCTATCTTCCTCATCTCTCTCACACTTTGCCTCTCCCGTCGCTATGCTTCGTATTTCCCCAACTCTATCATCCTTCTACCTCTCTTCTCTCTTCATTTTACCTCCACTATAACTTCCCTCGCTTCTTCAACCACTTCCCTTTTTCCATATTTTACCCATGCTCCCCTACCTTTCTTCCTTCAATTAATCTTCTCTCATCTTCCCGTTTCCTTGTGTCTATACTACGTCCCTCACCCCTTATCTTTGCTTCTCCCATTCCTTCACGTCTTTCTCTTCTGGCAGTTTCATGGCAATTTCCAGAGTTGTTGCTTGAACCAGCACACACACACTCCCACTCTCTCACCCTCCATCTTCCTTCACTGAGGAACTGGAGGCAGCCGAGAATCGACATGTTGGTTCGACTCTCTATCTGTTACGAGTTATTTGGTGGGGGAGTGGGGAGATTAGGAGGGATGGGGATTGACGGGGTGGCGGGAATAAGGATGGGACTGACAGGGGTAGGAATTGGCCGGGAAGGGGTGTGTGAGGCATTAGGACCGAAGAGGGGCGGAAAACAAGTATAGACAGTGAGGGGGAAATGGAAGGGGTGGGAGAGGTGAGGGGAAGAGGATTTTTCCTCTATACCTGATTCAGATGCTCTCGAAAATTATTATACCCATTTACAGCGCGAGTCGCTCACATTAATTTTTAAGTTTTATGTAAACGAGAGTAATAATAGGTAAAATTACTGCCTGAGAAATGAGCGAGTAGGAAACAGAATACCGCGGAGAGAAGTACTAATGACTGTGTTTTTATCTATATGAGTTTAAAGGTGTGGAATTCCGGCCCCTGTGCCCATCTTTTATTTTTTTTGTCCCTTGACGAGAGCTTTCTAAGTCTCATTTATCTATGACACACTGTGTGGATTACGCTTTTGTTATGATGTTCCAGAGTTTATTGCAGATTTTAACTTTCTTATGCTATGTAAATATGTGATAACACTTCCGCAGCTGTGAGTAGCAACAGCAAACAAGCCTTTATTATACAAGAAAAACATGCTCAAAATATAGTATAAGGGATTTTAAATAATATATACAATAGTAATTGAAGGTATTTAGGTTCCAGTACTATCCGAGATAAATATCCTCGTCATGCATAACCCCTTCCAAAGGAATTAAGCACAGTGCGACGGTCTGGAGTTTTGAGACTCTCTGACCGCGGGTTCAATCCCGCCCGTGGTATGTTTTTTTTTTTCTAATGCAGTTAAATACTAGATTTCATGGAAATCAGAATATGTATTTACACATTATAACATGAACCCTAATATCCCGAATTCTTCAATAAAAATGACAAATTACCACACACAGACCCCGAAATTAATTCTAGCCATCCACTAAGAAATACTAGCTTTGAAGTTAAGCTAAATGGTCATTCTTATGGTATTTCAGAGAGACCATTATCTTAAATACACCAGCACGTTAAGTTTGAAGCTGTTCAGAATTTGCATAATTAAGTTATAAGCATTGGCAAAGAAGACACTTGGACGAGGCACAACGAATATTTAACACGAAAGTTAACATTTAATTTTTCGACGTTTCTTCCATGAAAAAGCCATATTCAGACCAATAATAGCCGAAATCGATCCAACATTTTATCTTACGATTATATCTGTTGCACGTCTAACAAGATTGAGCTAAAGATTCACTTTCATCTGTACCTTGTTATGCACACACACACACACGCCTATATATATATATATATATATATATATATATATATATATATATATATAGATATATATATATATATATATATATATATATATATATATATATATATATATGTCGTGCCGAATAGGCAGAACTTGCGATCTTGGCTTAAATAGCAACGCTCATCTTGCCAAATAGGACAAGTGAAAATTTGTGTATGCAATAATTTCGCCAAAATCATTCTGAACCTAACGAAAAAAATATATTTCACTGTGTTTGTTTAGTATTAAATTATTGTAAACAAATCTAAAATATATTTAGTTGGGTTAGGCTAAAATAAATTGCGCTTGTTATAATAAGGTTAGGTAAGTTTTCTAAGTTCCTTTTGGTGCAAAATTATAAATTTTTACATCAACATTAATGAAAAGAATATATCTTTAAACGTATAAGAGAAAATTTTAGAAGGACTTAATTTTAAATGAGTTCTTGCTAATTGACCAGTTTTACATATTCGGCACGACATACATACATATATATATATATATATATATATATATATATATATATATATCTATATATATATATATATATATATATATATATAACAATGCGACTACCGAGGATTCGAACCCATGTTGTTTTAACCCGCCTCATGGTGAGTGAGAACCACATGACGCTTTAACCCACTGGACCACACAATCCTACAAGAATCACGCACCGAGCAGAGCTAGGTGTTGTACCGTGATCCGAAAACATTCGATGGTCTGGGTGTTTCGGAGCTAATTTCATTCTCCTCCCTGTTTGATGTATTAACCTCCACGAGCAATATTGTATATTGTACATGAATGGTATACAGTACCGACAAGACGAAATTTAGACACGTGTGTTACATCTGGGTATCTTTATTGTAGACGTTTCGCCATCCAGTGGCTTTATCAATACAGATTCTAGGAGAAAACTTGAAGACAGTAGAACTATATACAAAATATGAAATAATCAGTCCCTCAGCCTTGGAATTGGTGTGAAGAGCACCGTTGTTCTGGAGATTCTGGAGCTCAGGCAAGGAGATTGGCGCTTGTCTGCATGGTTTCTACTACATAGAGTAGTTGTAGAAGCCATGCAGATTATGTAGATGTCCTCTGAACCAAGATTCCATAACAATGCAGAGTCTGACAAGTTATACCTGAATGATATACAATACTGCCAAGATGAAATTTACACACATTCATGTATAACTTGTCAGACACTGTAACATCATGGAATCTTGGTTCAGAGGACATTCACATAATCTTCACGGCATCTACAACTACGACTACCAATAACCCATTCCTTGGCTATGACCTGCTTCCACTGGGGAATCCCGCCTACCTCGTCTGCTACCTGTCCCTATCCACCTGGCGCCTATATAAGCACCAGCCTCCTTGACTGAGCTCCAGAATTCCCACAACTACGGTGCTCTTCACACCAACTCCAAGGTTGAGGGACTGATTACCTCATCTTTTGTATATAGTTCTACTGTCTTCAAGTTATGTCCTAGAATCTGTATTGATAAAGCCACTGGATGGCGAAACGTCTACAGTAAAGATACCCAGTTGTTGCACATGTGTCTAAATTTCCACTGTTACCCTTAGATTATAAGGGTGACACAACCGTACTACGCTACTCCGAGAACTCCCTCCCTGCTTTACTTGCTCTTTTGCAACATTGCATTGCGAGTACTTGAGCTAAAGATTTCCACCCCCCGTCGCTTGTCTTGTATAGTTATGATTGCCCGTCTGCGATTGTTTGCATATATATATATATTTATATATTTGTATTTATATATATATATATATATATATATATATATATATATATATATATATATATATATATATATATCGGTGTGTGTGTGTGTGTGTGTGTGTGTGTGTGTGTGTGTGTGTGTGTGTGTGAGGTGAGAAGTGAATGCTCGGGTGTTGGCAAGAGGGAGTTGTTACAGTTGCTCTTTGCTGATGACACTATACTTTTGGGAGATTCTGAAGAGAAGTTGCAGAGGTTGGTGGATGGGTTTGGTAGAGTATGTAAAAGAAGAAAATTAAAAGTGAGTATAGGAAAGAGTAAGGTGATGAGGATAAAAAAAATTGTGACGAAAGATTGGTTATAAGATTAGAGGGAGAGAGTATGGAGGAAGTGAATATATTCAGATATTTGGAAATGGACGTGTCAACAGATGGGTCTATGAAAGATGAGTTGAATCATGAAATTGATGAGGGGAAAATGGTGAGTGGTACATTTAGGAGCCTGTCGAAACAAAGAAATTTGTCCATGGAAGGAAAGAGGGAAATGTATGAGAGTATATTTATACCAGTGCTCTTATATGAGAGTGAAACATGGGTGGTGAATGTTGCAGCAAGGAAAAGGTTGGAGGCAGAGGAGATATCATGTCCAAGTACAATGTGTGGTGTGAATATAATGCAGAGAATTCGTAGTTTGGAAATTAGGAGGAGGTGCGGGATTACCAAAACTATTATCCAGAGGGTGAGGAGGGGTTTTTGAGGTGGTTCGGACATGTAGAGAGAATGGAACAAATTAGAATGACTATGAGAGAGTATAAATCTGTAGTGGAGGGAAGGTGGGGTAGAGGTCAGCCTAGGAAAGGTTGGAGGGGGTAAAGGAGGTTTTTGTGTGCGAGAGGCTTGGGCTTCCAGCAAGCATGCATGAGCGTGTTAGGAGCGAATGGAGACAAATGGTTTTTAGGATCGACGTGCTGTTGGAGTGTGAGCAAGGTAACATTTATGAAGGGACTTAGGGAAACCGCCAGGCCGGACTTGACTCCTGGAGATGGGAAATACAGTGTCTGCGCTCTGAAGAAGGGGTGTTAAATTTGCAGTTTTATAACTGTAGTGTAAGCGCGCCTCTGGCAAGCCAGTGATAGAGTGAAGGATGAAAGTTTTTCTTTTTCGGGCCACCCTGGGAGACGGTCGATGTGTTAGTAAAAAAAATAATAAATTTAACATGTCATGTATAACAAAAACTCGAAATTAATAACACTCCTTATATGCAAGTTAAATAGGGTCGAGAATAATACACAGTTAAGATCGTGCTTAGAGACTGCCATGTTTCGTGTGTAAATAAGTTTCACGGTAAAAAAATGAGTACTTATTTTTTTTTTAAGAATGCAAATGAGTTTTTTCATGGTAAATAAATGAATGTGCAATGTTTTTTCATGAATGTTTTTGAAAGAAAGGGAAATGGAGAGAGTGTATTTGTTTATGTAAAGCAGTTATGAGAGAAGAAATTGCGTTTAGTGTAAAACTGGATTTGATCACGTTGAGTATTATCATGGAAGGCTGTATGGGATGCTCAAGAATAAGTTTGAGGTGGAGGAGGTTGTCAATATGTATATGCTTTAGAAAGAAATGTTTTCAACCTAGAGGTTATGATGTAGTGGAAAATGATATGAGAAACGCTTCTAAGCAAGTTTTATTGTGGTGATGATCTCTTATATTAGTATTGCATGAGAGGATGTTTTTCATTGTAAGAACCAGAAACAATGTAAGTTTTTGGTGATTTTGTAACGACTTAGTGTACATGTGTACGTGTGTGCATGTTTGTGCTTGTGTTTGTGTGTTTTTGTGAGAGATGAGTTATTTCGGGCAGGTATCAGTAATTAATTTCCACTCTCTAGGTGACAATCATAGCTTAGGTAAGGTCGTAAAAATGGCTGTGATCTATATTTGTGTAACGTCACGATGGAGGCACATCATGGCGTTTGTTTTTATCTGAATTTATGGTCAGGTGTGAGGTAATTAGCTCAGGAGTGGTCATAACAATGAGATATTTCCCTCATTATGATTATTGTCAGCGGAGGTTTTTTGACGAATATTACGATTGTAAATGGTGTGACTATTGTTGTTGTTGTTTACAAATTTATGAGATAATTATAGAATTGGTGAGAAGCTGATAGGTGAGAGACTGGAAGTAAGAGCCTAGTATATGGAGGGTCATCACCGGGATACCTATCATGTATTGTTAGAATCCCACGCCGAGCTTTTGTGAGATATGAATAGGCAATTAATAGACTCTGCCCAACAAGATGTGGCTTAAACGAAGTATATATATAAATGAGAATGAGTGTTGGCTATTTCCTCTCGTTGATTTCAGAGAAAATTAAAAATATAAACATCCATTAAGTACTTTAGAAGTTTAAGATATGATGATTTTTATTTTACTCCATTTCAAATTCAGAAAATAAACTTAAAGTTCAAAATTTTCATTATATATTTTTAAATTGATGCCCTTCAGCAGATACCTTGACTTAGGGAAGGTAGAACAATGAATTTCATCGAGGTTAATTTATTGGTTTAGGCGACATAACTGCCAGAAAAATGCCCCTAAAAACAGTTAATGTCTTTTCCTCTCCCTCTCGTCTATCTAAACTGCTGATCGTTCAAAAATATCACGTCTTGCCTCGAAGAGTGTTGTAGATGTAGAAGAAAAACATTTAATAATTGTGTCATTATGCACCCAATTTTTCACACTTTTGAAAAGGACATGAGTCACAGCTCAAGGACCTCGTAAGGGATCTCGAGCGTATTTTCTGCATGTTCCATTAAATTTTCTTCGAATAAAGTTCCACCTGTTTTGCATCTTCTGGATGTTGACTACAGCTCCTAGGTCTCTAAAGGTCTCTTGAGTATATTGCTCTGTGAGTTTTAAAGACACCTATATTTAAGGATTCTTGAGTAGAGGCTGCGTATTGTTATGTCAGTGAAGAATTCATAACTTTCGTAAAAGATCTACATGGTTTTCTGTGTTGTTGTGATGGTTGATATTTGGTGTAGTTTTAATCCAGCAGTTCGTGAATGGTCTTAGATATTTTAACTCTCATATTAGTATAGGTAGTAGGTTGGTAGACGGCAACAATCCAGGGAGGTACTACCGTCCTGCCAAATGCGTGTGAAACGGAAACCTCTAGTTCTTTTATACAATTGTAGGAATGCTGGTGTCCTTTTTCTTTCTGTCTCACAAACACGCAAGAAAACAGGTTAAGTCTTGCTCCTACTTACACTTAGGCACACTACATACATATGTACACGAAATTTTTACACACCGATCTGAATTTTCTCTCATTTTTCTAATCAATTCTTGCTCCTTTATTTCCTTACATCTCCATGCGGAAGTGGAAAATAATCTTTCCTCCATAAACCATGCGTGTCGTAGGAGGCGTATAAGATGCCGGCAGCAGCAGGCTAGTAACCCCTTCTGTATAAATTACTTAAAAAGACAAGAAGAAAAACTTTTTAAAACTAGGATGTCTGAATGTGCGTGGATGTAGTGCAGATGATTAGAAAGAGATTATTGCCATTGTTATGGTTGAAATAAAGTTGGATGTCCTAGCTGTAAGTGAAACAAAGCTGAAGGGGGGTAGGGGAGCTTCGGTGGGAAGAAATAAATGGGATTAAGTCAGGAGTATCTGAGAGAATTTGAACTAAGGAAGGGGTAGCAATATGTTGAAGAATCAGTTACGGATGGAGGAGAGGTGATATAAATGTATAAATTCGAGGATTGTGGATTAAAATAAGGGCCGGATGAGAAAAGTTGGTTATAATAAGTGTTTATGCACCTGGAGAAGAGAGGAGTGTAGAAGAGAGAGATATTGCGAGATGTTAAGCGAGTGTTTAGAACTTTTAAACCAAGTTAGAGACTAATTGTGGTAAAGTAAGAGAAACGGTTAGAGAGGGTGTTGTAGGTAAGCTTCAGGTGCCAGGTGTAAATGATAAGGAGGGGGGCCTTAGATTGAACTTTGTATAGGAAGGGGTCTAGTTATAGGTAATTCATATTTAAAAAGAGATAAATATACAAGTTATGATATAGAATGAAAGGGGGTGAAGCAGCTACAATTGATGGAATAGAGAGTTAATTGTTAGACTGTGTATTGGTAGGTAAAAAACTGTTGGGTAGACTTCAGGATGTGCATGTTTGTGGAGGGGCCATAGATATATCTGATCACTTTTTAGTTGTAGCTACAATGAGAGTAAAAAGTAGAAGGGATACAAGAGAATAGAAGCAGCAAGTAAGAGAGAGGTGAAGGTTTATAAACTAAAGGAGGAGACAGTTAGGGTAAGATATAAACTATTGGAAGAAAGATGGGCTAATGGGAGTATAGGCAATGGGGTAGATTTAAAAATGTCGTGTTAGAGAATGTTCACAGAAGTTTGTGGTTACAGAGAAGTGGGTGTGGGAGCTATGAAGAGCTATTAGTTGAATGATGAGTAAAAATGAAAAAAAAAATTAGCACATGAGAGGTTTTTACAAAGTAGAAGTGATACAAGGAGGGAGGAGTATATGGAGAGAAAAAGAGAGGTTACGAGGGCGGTGAAGTTATGTAAAAGAAGAGCAAATGAGAGGGTGGGTGAGATGCTATCAATAAATTTTATTGAGAATAAAAAAATGTTTTGGAATGAGATTAATAAGTTGAGAAAACCTAGGGAACGATGGAGGGAATATTTTGAGGAACTGTTATATGTGATGAAGATAGGGAAGGTGTGATTTCATGTATTAGGAAGGGACGCATAACATCTTGTTGTAGGAATGAGAAAGAACCAGTTGTGAGTGTAGGAAAGTGCGTGAGTCAGTGAGTAGAATGAAAGGGGGTGAAGCAGCTACGATTGATGGAATAGAGACAGAAATGTTAAAAGCAAGTGGGGATATAAAGTCGTTGGTGCTTTTATTTAGTAAATGTGTGGAAGAGGGCAAGGTACCTAGGGATTGGCAGAGAGCATTCATAATTCCTTTCTATAAAACCAAATGGAACAAAAGAGAGTGTAGGAATTATAGAAGCACCAGCCTATTGAGTATACCAGGTAAAGTGAAAGGTAGAGTTATTGTTGAAAGAATTAAGAATAAGAGGGAAAAACAGGATCACAGAGGAACAAGGAGGCTTTAGGGAGGGTAGGTAGTGTTCACAATGAAACATATAGGTGAACAGTATTTAGATAAGGGTAAAGAGGTTTTTGTGGTATATATAGATTTGGTAAAGGCGTATTACAGGGTAGATAGGGGAGCAATGTGGCAGATGTTTGAAAAGTATAGAATATGAAGTAGATTACTGAAGCAGTGAAAAGTTTTTGCGAGGTTAGTGAGGTTCAGGTTAGAGTTTGTAGTAAAGAGATATATCATTTCCCAGTAAAAGTAGGTCTTTCACAAGGATGTGTGATGTTACCATGGTTGTTCAATATATTTATGGATGGGGTTGTAAGAGAAGTGAATGCTCGGGTGTTAGTAAGAGGAGTGGGATTAAAAGATGAAGAATCTAAGACAATTGGGAGTTGTCACAGATGCTTTTTGCTGATAACAGTGTGCTTTTGGTAGATTCTGAAGAGAAGTTGCAGAGGTTGGTGGATGAGTTTGGTAGGGTATGTAAAAGAAAGGAAATCAAAAGTGAACATACGAAAGAGTAAGGTGATGAGGATAACAAAATTTTAGGTAATGAATGACTGGATATCTTATTGGAGGGAGGGAGTAGGAAGGAAGTGAATGTATTCAGATATCTGGGAGTGAACTTGTCAGCAGATTGGTCTATGAAAGACGAAGTGAATCATAGAATTGATGAGGGAGATAAAGGTGAGTGGTGCACTGAGGAGTCTGTGGAGACAATGTTATCCAAAGTAGAAAAAACAGGAATGTATGAGAGTATAGTTATACCAACGTTATTATGTGGGTGTGAAATAGGGTTGGTGAATGTTGCAACAAGGAGAAAGCTGGAGGCAGTGAACATGTCGTGTCTGAGGGCAATGTGCAGTGTGAATATAATGCACAGAATCCATAGTTTGGAAATTAGGAGGAGGTTCAGGTTTACTAAAAGATGTTGCAAAAGAAGGTTGAGGAGAGTTCTTGAAGTGGTTCGGACATTTAGAGAGGATGAAACGAAACAGAATGACTTAGAGAGGGTATAAATCTCTGTTGGAAGAAAGGCAGGATAGGGATCGGCCTATGATAGGTTGGAGGAAGAGGGTAAGGGAGGTTTTGTGAGTGAGGGGCTTTGACTTCCAGCAAGCATGCGTGAGCACCTTAGATAGGAGCGAGTGGAAACAAGTTTTTTTAGGACTTGACGTGCTGTTGGAAGGTAAGCAAGGTAACATTTCTGAAGAGAGTCAGGGGAAACCGGCCTGCTGGACTTGAGTCCTGGAGGTGGGAAGTACAGTGCCTGCACTCTGAAGAATAGGGTGTTGATACCTGGAGTATACCTGGAGAGAGAGAGAGAGAGAGAGAGAGAGTTTTTGGGGGTCAACGCCCCCGCGGCCCAGTGTGTGACCAGGCCTCAAGGTGGATCAGGGCCCGATCAACCAGGCTGTTACTGCTGGCCGCACACTATCCAACGTTCGAACCACAGCCCGGCTTGTCAGGTACTGACTTAAGGTGCCTGTCCAGTGCCTGCTTGAAGACAGCAAAGGGTCTATTGGTAATCCCCCTTATGTATGCAGGGAGGCAGTTGAACAGTCTTAGGCTCCTGACACTTATTGTGTTGTCTCTTATCGTGCTAGTGGCACCTCTGCTTTTCATTGGGGGGATGTTGCATCGTCTGCCGAGTCTTTTGCTTTCGTAGAGAGTGATTTTCGTGTGCAATTTTGGTACTAATCCCTCTGGGATTTTTCAAGGATATATAATCATGTATCTCTCTCGCCTGCGTTCTAGGAAGTACAGGTTGAGGAACTTCAAGCGTTCCCAGTGATTGAGGTGCTTTATCGCAGTTATGCGTGCCGTGAAGGTTCTCTGTACATTTTCTAGGTCAGCAATTTCACCTGCCTTGAAAGGTGCTGTTAATGTGCAGCAATATTCCAGCCTAGATAGAACAAGCGACCTGAAGAGTGTCATCATGGGTTTGGCATCCCTGGTTTTGAAGGTTCTCATCATCCATCCTGTCATTTTTCTAGCAGATCCGATTGATACAATGTTGTGGTTCTTGAAGGTGAGATCCTCTGACTTGATCACTCCCAGGTCTTTGACAATAGTTTTTCGCTCTATTGTGTGGTTGGAATTTGTTTTATACTCCGACGAAGTTTTAATTTCTGTATCGGAGTAATTGAAATTTCTCAGCATTGAACTTCATATTGTTTTCTGCAACCCATTTAAAGATTTGGTTGATGTCCGCCTGGAGTTTTGCAGTGTCTTCAATGGAGGACACTGTCATGCAAATTCGGGTGTCATCTGCAAAGGAAGACACGGTGCTGTGGCTTATATCCCTGTCTATGTCCGATATGAGGAGGAGGAACAAAATGGGAGCTAGAACTGTGCCTTGTGGAACAGAACTTTTCACCGTTGCCGCCTCAGACTTTACTGAGCACTACTCTGTGTTCTATTTGTTAGGAAATTATAGATCCATCTACCATCTTTTCTTGTTATTAGTACATCACGCATTTTGTGCGCTATTACACCATGGTCACATTTGTCAAAGGCTTTTGCAAAGTCTGTTTATTACATCTGCATTCTGTTTGTCTTCTAGAGCATCCAAGACCTTGTCGTAGTGGTCCAGTAGTTGGGACAGGCAGGAGCGACCTGATAAGTTGCAGTTTTATAATAATAGTGTAGGCACACCTCTGGCAAGACAGTGATGGTGTGAATGAGGACGATGATGAAAATGTTTCTTCTTTTCCCGTGTCACTCTCCCTTGGTGGGAAACGCCTGATGTGTTAATAAAAAAAATGTTAGTATCGATTTTTTTTTGTGAGAGGCAAGGTGATGCTGTCGGCCGCGCTACAAATAGGCAAAATGATATATAGCTTGTTGTTTGTACTCACCTAGTTGTACTCACCTAGTTGAGGTTGCGGGGGTCGAGTCCGAGCTCCTGGCCCCGCCTCTTCACTGATCGCTACTAGGTCACTCTCCCTGAGCCGTGAGCTTTATCATACCTCTGCTTAAAGCTATGTATGGATCCTGCCTCCACTACATCGCTTCCCAAACTATTCCACTTACTGACTACTCTGTGGCTGAAGAAATACTTCCTAACATCCCTGTGATTCATCTGTGTCTTCAGCTTCCAACTGTGTCCCCTTGTTACTGTGTCCAATCTCTGGAACATCCTGTCTTTGTCCACCTTGTCAATTCCTCTCAGTATTTTGTATGTCGTTATCATGTCCCCCCTATCTCTCCTGTCCTCCAGTGTCGTCAGGTTGATTTCCCTTAACCTCTCCTCGTAGGACATACCTCTTAGCTCTGGGACTAGTCTTGTTGCAAACCTTTGCACTTTCTCTAGTTTTTGTGTTTCAGTAGGAGTGTTTTGTATATACTGTGTTTTTCGTCTGCAATATATGATGAAGTAAGAGGGAAAATTGTCTTTGGTGAATAGGCTGACAGTCTTAAACCGTCTTCAAGACTCTTAAGGTTTGTTTAGAATTTTTGGCTAAAACTCTTGGACTCTTAAGGATGTTGAAATCCAGCTCCAGGACTATTTTAGTGCTGAGCTAGAGCTTCAAGGATTCTACAAGGAGTGGAGCTGAGCTCTTCACTGTCTTAATTACTTTTAGTAACAGAGGGCAGGAATTACTGGATATTAGGCTATATCACTCGGACCGCACAGCGACCCAATAATTGAAAACAAGACTCGCTGGATACATTGCAGACAGTCTTATATGCGATGTGTCTTATATCAAGGAACAGTACGATATCTAGGAACAGCATGATGTCTAGGAACTCTCTTGTAGTTTTGTTATGTCTTATATCTAAGGACTGTCTTATGTCCTGGAATGTTGTATGTCTAGTGATCGTAATATCAAAATCTATTAATCGTGTTATCCAGCGATTCCGGTAGCCAGGGACTGATTGTGATATCCAGAGATTGAGACATCCATGGACAATAAATATCACATCCAAGGACTGTGATATTTAGAGAAGGTGATGATATTCAGGGACTATGGACGATAATATTCAGAGACTGTGATATCAATGGACGACGAAATCTTGATAACGTGCAATTCAGGGACTGTAATATTCAGGGGCTGTGACATCTACTGACTACGTTATCCTGGAACTTTGAAACTCGGGGATTGTAATATTCTGGGACACTCATATCCAAGGACTATATATCCATAGATTGTGATATCCCTGGACAATGATATACAAGGACAGTAATATCAGTAGATTGTGGTACCTAGGTACTGCGTTACCGAGCATCTCTGATACCTAGGGATTGTATTTTCCTGGTACTATCAGACAAATAGAAATTTTCACCTCCCGGGTAACTCGGGCGCGCCAGTTGGCAGTAATAATAGTACAGAGGGCCGCTAGCAGCCCAGCAACGTATGAGAAGCAATACTTCTCCTCCATGTAACAAAGGTGCCGCCACTCTGATGTCGTTCATATTCTTGTAATGGCCTAAGAAATCTAACCATAATGCCAGCACTCACGTCCTCCGTATTGTTAGCTCCTTTGTATTCTCTTATTTGTCGTTTTACTATCAGATGTAATGTAACTCTAGAATTATCATTTTGTGCTACTTTTCATTAAAATTCAATAACTCAATTAATTGCACTGAGTCGTAGTTTATAGTGACGTCAGTAGTTTATTAAATGATTTATTTAAATTATTTAAGCTTATTTTCTCATTCATTATATACCTGTTTAGGATTGTTATTTATATATTTACCTGTTTAATACATATGTATTTAATTATGAATACCTAATGTGACTGTGTCTGTTGATGTATGTAGCTACGCGGCTGTTGTCCGGTGGTTGGGTAGGACCTCTGGCCTTCTCGGCTCCCCGCTACTGCACAGTCCTTCCTGAAGATGCTCCTGTCTCTGCTACTGTCCTCACAGTTGCCGCTACACATAAACACGGTATGTGCATTTTTGTAATAAAGTTGGTAGAATTACCGACAATATGTAAAGTAAAAGGACACAAGTGCAACTAATGTGACATTTATTGTGGCAACGTTTCGCTCTCCAGGAGCTTTATCAAGCTTGATAAAGCTCCTGGAGAGCGAAACGTTGCCACAATAAATGTCACATTAGTTGCACTTGTGTCCTTTTACTTTACATGTGCATTTTTGTTCATGAAAGGGATTTGTCCTCATTAACACGATACACAACACAATTAAACACAAGAACTCATTTAAAATTAAGTCTTTACTTAAATTTTCTCGTATACGTTTAAAGAAATAGATTTTTCATATATGTTAATGTAAAAATTAATAATTTTGTACCACAATAATCATAGAAAACTTACCTAACCTTGTTGTAAGAAACGTAACTTATTTAGCGTAATGCAGCTAAATTTATTTTAGATAATTTAACAATAATTTAATAATACACAAACACAATGAAATGTGTTTTTTTTCGTTAAGTTCAGAATGATTTTTGCGAAATTGTTGCATACACAAATTATCGCTTGCCTAATTCGGCAAGAAGAGGCGATTACATATTTTTTTTTCAACAAGTCGACCGTCTCCCACCGAGGCAGGGTGACCCAAAAAGAAAGAAAATCCCCAAAAAGAAAATACTTTCATCATCATTCAACACTTTCACCTCACTCACACATAATCACTGTTTTTGCAGAGGTGCCCGGAATAAAACAGTTTAGGTCAATTGTTACATATAGATGCAAGCAGTTATGTTGTTGGGTCAGTACTACTACAGTCCTCCCACTCTTCTGATATTCTACATCCGATATGTTATTATTCCTCCACCTTAAAGCCACACCAAAAGAATTATGCAACTGTAGAAAAAGAAGCTCTAGGCCTGGTTATCTCTCTCGAGCATTTTGAAGTTTACTTGGGAACGTCACCTCATCAGATTACAGTATACTCAGATCACAACCCTTTGACGTTCATTAATACCATGAAGGCTAAGAATGCCAGAATACAGAGGTGGGCCCTTAGAATTCAACCTTTTTCTATAAAAATCCTACACATAAAGGGCAAACATAATGTAATTGCGGATGCTTTGTCCCGCCCTTAAACCAGTTGCACCAATATGCCCTTGTTCTAACTTACGCCTAATATTTCCTTTTTTGCCTACAGTTATGTGAATGAGTGGTACTGTTTACAGTTTAGTTATGGAGGATGAAGCTTGGAGACCAGTTGCTGTGTCCTTACATTTTACTTGAGAGACAGCATTCGTGTCACCAAAGGCCAAGAGAAAACCCAATTCTGTTGAGGCAGATGTCTGTCGTCTCAACAATATCCTCCTTGAATACCTTCAGAACACAAGAAGATTGTCTGGGACGAATTGGCGGTGAAATGTTTCGGTCTTGTTATATTGGTATTTCAGTTCTTCTACTGTATCTAAAAGATTCAGGATTATTTTTGTCCTATTGTCAGTGCGACATTTGGTCGTGGGGAGGGGATGTTACCTATATTGAAGCCCAAATACTTAATCATTGCTTGTCCAAATTTGCATTTGGACAAATTGATGGTAAAATTATAAGCATCTAATTTCTTAAAAAGAGCCTCCAGACGGACTAAATGTGAACTCCACTCTTCACTAAAGACTACTAGGTCGTCGAGGTAGGCTTCAACCCCCTCAAGGTTATAAGTAAGGTCATTCATAAGTCGCTGGAACGTGGATGCTGCGTTGCACAACCCGAATGGGGTAACCAAGTAGTTGAACAAGCCTCCATGCACTGTAAATGCTGATATGTCCTGAGCTCGGTCCGTCAGGGGCACTTGATAATAGCCTCGCAGTAAGTCCAGCCGGCTCACATACTTGGCTCCGGCAACCATATCGATTAAATCATCTACCCTAGGCAAAGGGTAACCATCAGGAACTGTGACGGAATTCACCTTTCTATAATCCGTACACATACGATAGGTTCCATCTGACTTTGGGACTAACACACAAGGTGAGGCCCATGGGCTTTTGCTTCTTTCAATTAGTCCATGGGTCAGCAAAAAGTCGATTTCCTCCTTTAGAGCTTGGTGTTTAATAGGGCTTAAGCGATAAGGGGACTGCTTGATGGGAGCAGCTCCTTGGACATCCACGTCGTGTGTCCCCAACGTGCAACGCTTAGGTATATCGCCAAACAATGATGGGTACTTCAAAATCACATTTTTCACTTCTTTGGCTCGGTCACAGGCCAGATCTTTTAAAAAATCGTCCAGGGATCGTAGAACTTAAGTGTTTCTAAGACGGACTTCTATTCCTTTGGAGCAGTCCTCCAAATCCTCTGCTTCTTGCAGGGACTCTAGAAGAATGGCAGCGGTCGGGGCTAACCCTCCATAATATTTCTTCAATTGGTTAACATGGTATGTATGGTCTGATTTCTTTTTCCCTGGGGTACGAACCAGGTAATTCACTTCACTCAGTTTTTAATGACTTCGAAAGGTCCTTCATATCTAGGTTTCAGTGCATGTCCGGGCATGAATTTTTGAGCCAATACTTTATCTCCGATGTTGAAAGAGCGAGAGGCCGCATGTTCATCATGTCGTAGTTTCATTTTAGCCTGGGCTTTCTTCAAGTTCTCTGCAGCTAGGTTCCTCGTGAAAGTGAGGTGTTCCTGCATCAAAGCCGGGCATACCTGAACTGACGGAGTAAGTCTTCCGGTCCATACATCTTTCAATACTGCGAGGGGTCCACGTACCGTATAACTATATATCAACTCAAAAGGGCTATACCCTAGACTTTCCTGCTCGCTTTCCCTTACGGCCAGGAGAAGGAAAGGAATGCCCTCGTCCCAGTCTTTATTGAATTGTTCACAGTAGGAACGCATCATCACCTTCAATGTTTGATGAAACCGTTCCAATGCTCCTTGGGACTGGGGCCTATAGCTCGTAGCGAGGATAGATCTTACACCAAGGCGTGACATGGCCTCCTTGAAGATTTTTGAAGTGAAGTTTGATCCTTGATCAGACTGGATCTCACGAGGCAGCCCTACCTGTGAGAAAAACTTTATTAAAGCGCGGACTATTGCGCGAGCATTTATTTTCCTCATGGGAATGGCTTCGGGGTAACGGGTGGCAGAATCCATTATAGTGAATAGGTACTGATTCCCCGCCTTGGTCCTGGGAAGCGGACCTACGCAATCGATGATTAAACGGGAAAAAGGCTCGCCATCTGAGGTGATAGGACAGAGAGGAGCTGGAGGCGGGGTATGAGCAGGTTTACCGATGGTCTGACAGACCCGGCAACTGCGAAGATGTTCCACCACGGTTTCCCACATTCTAGGCCAAAAAAAGTATCTTGACAACTTTACCATTGTTTTCTTTACTCCTAGATGTCCTCCCATTGGACTATTATGGGCGACCTTCAATGCAAGCTCACGATAAATCCTAGGCAGGATTAATACATGCTTGGCCTTGGCAAAAGGTGCCCCTAGAGAATGTCTTCTGGTGGATTTCTTCATAAGTAAACCCCTACTAGAATAAACACAGTCCTCTAGTTTCTCGGCCTCTTCTTCCGTTATCAACAGCTTTCTTACTTTCTCCAACGAGGGGTCTTCCATCTGTGCTTGGATTAGATCTTCAGGTCTAAACTTTTTAACACCTAAAGAATCTAAAGTTGATTCTAGCCCTGCAGACACAGACGTCGCATCATTGGGCTAGTGGGTCGCACTAAACAATAGGTTCAAACCCAGATCAGCTTTGTCCTCTTCCTCCTCTGTTGATTCAGGAGTTAACCTGGTCGTTGCCATGGACCTAGTGACAACTCCCCGCGGAAATAATGATAGGTCCTTCCTATGAGCCTCAATCACGTAATCCTCTCCCGAGGTATTTTCTATCACCAGAGGTTCTTTCTTGATTCCTTCGCAGCTTAGGTCATTTCCTATCAGTAGGTCAGCAGACTTAATAGGAAATCCTTCATCTGATATACCGACAGTCGCATATCCTTTATAGCAACCCAGGTCTAGGTATATCCTATGGAGGGGAACTCTAGAAACGGCTCCTCCATAAGCCTCCAGAAGTGCATCTATCTTCGTATAAGTGCGGTCAGACAAAGAGAGGATTCCCTTTTTTAACAATGTCAAGTAACTCCCCGTATCCCTATAGGTTTTAACAGGCACCACTTGGCACTCGTCAATACCAGCTTTTCCTTTTGAAAAATATGGGCTCATTGCCTTTTCAATTTCTTGCCCCGAGATGGCCCTCGTCTCTGGTCATCTCAGTGAAGCAGTCTTCGGTCCTGCCGGCTCTAGATCCGCCTGTAAACATCCCTGCGTGTGGGCTACTGAAGACACCATCTGCACAGGAGCACCTTCTCGATACTTATATTTCCTATCCCTTTCCAGCTGATAACATTGGTTTCTCACATGACCTCTCTTTTGGCAATATGAACAGGACAAATTCTTCCTGACTTTATACACCTCCTGGTTCTGTCGTGGTTGGAACCGGTCACCATTGCATGGCTTATCCAGGGTTCGAGAGGTCACTGCTTCTGAAGGAAACTTTTGGCGAGGTTCTGTTCTTGACTTAACTGGTCGAACCTTCTGGCCCAATTTTACTGCTTCTTCTCTGGATGTTCTATCACGGATCAGCTGGCTGGAGATCTCGAAGCGATCGGCCAGTGCAGCGGTCTCCATCACATCAGGTGTTGGACGGTCGATCAGGAACTTCCGCAAATCTCCAGATATAGAATTATAGAAGTCCTCTTGTAGTATTAATTGGGTTAAGCTGCTTACGGTGTTGCTTTGTGAGGCTCTTTGCCACCTCTCGAAAGCTGCCTTCTTCTGCCTGGCGAAGTCCACCCAAGTTTGCCCTGGTAACCTTTGCAGAGTACGGAAGGCTTGCTGGTAGCTCAAAGGGAGTAGATCATAGGTCTCCAGCATGACCTTTTTGACGGAGTCATATTGTATGTACTTTTCGTAAGGCAAAGCCGCGGTACATTCTCGAGCTTTACCAGTCAGCGTCGTATGCAACAAGACAGCCCAGAAATTTTGGGGCCACTGCATAGCTCGAGCCTGATTTTCGAACGTATCGAAGTACGTGTCCAGATCAGACTCGCAAAACTTGGGCACCAAAGATGCTGCTTTATGAATGTCGAAAATATTTCTGGGGGCCTCGGGCCTCACAACTCCTTCCCTTTGCCGCTGACGTTCGTAGAGTATGGTGTCCCTCTCGAACTCTTCTGCATTCAGCCTCCTTTGGGCTTCTATTTGGGCCATTTGTAAAGTAATAAGGCGCTCCATTCTTTCGAACTGGCTCTGTGATATGGGCCCAATCGGTAGCGGAGGAGTTGGAGGATACAAGTTTTCCCGTCTTTCCTTGAGTCGAGCACCTGCGCTGGGTGCTTCTTGTGAACCAGGGTCGGAAACTGGGCGATTAGATGCCCCAATTTCAGGCACCTCTCCCAGAGATGTCCGCTCACCAGCAGCTCCCTTTGATTCTGGCTCAGCCACATCACCAGAGGGTAGGAAAGTTGGAAGGCCACCAAGATCAAGTCCTTGTGCTCCAAGCGGTCGGTCCAAGTGTTCAAATTGAGATATTAGACTTGCCTCATCAGTATCGTCAATGTTATCCACCTCCCCTTGTTCCGGAAACAGCATGTTGCTCAAAATAGATCGAGTGGTCTCGGCGGTGTAATATTTGTTATACTTCACTCCTAGGCGTACGGCAATTTGCCAGCACTTCTGAAGTTTTAAAGACTTCAGATCTTCCAAGGTTAACTCACATATTAACTGTTGTATTTGAGCCTCCATAGTTAATTTTATGGGTACCTGAACAGCAGCTCACTTTCATGGGATTGGCACTTACTTCCTAGTAAGGCTGATATTTCCTCCAGCCCCTTTGATCAGAGAGCGAATCGCGGACGGGCCCCCACTTTGTTACGAACAGAGTCAGTTGGTCCCTGGGTTATAGTGCTTTTCGTAACAAAAACTTAGTACGTCTAGGTACTCACTTCAGAGGAAAAGGAATTTTCTTAGTTTCTATTTAATTTATTAATAATCATAATAATCACTTAAATTCACCTTCTCATATTTTGCACTATGAGTAGAATACTTTTACCATTCCTCATTAAAACAACACAGTACTGGGTTTAGTATTTACAAATGGCTCTGAGTCACGAAATATTAGTATAGGCACATGCACAGCGTTGCCTAAAAACTCTAACACATTAGTAGATTTCTTATAATAGGGTTCACTTTACAATAAGTCCTCATACACTACAGAGGCTTGCTCACTTGGCTTCACTTTCTCTAAGAGCTTCTCAACCGCCTTCTCCAACCGAGATAAGTCTTAGCAGTAAGCTCCCGAAAATTCCTGGGATTTTCTAGGGAGGCGAAAGGTGGTTTAGAGGTGGATACTTCCCTCGACCCTTCCTGGTCCAAAGGAAGGTATGAACTGAACTCTGTGAGGCTTTACCAGCCCACTTTGTCTCGGTCGGAACAGGGGTTGAGCAGCTCAAAACACCTACTAGTGCTTGGCCAGGTCACCAGCAGTTGACACTAATTAAATGACCTACCTAAATACAAAGCTAAGTAATACGACCAGATAATATTATAAAGTCGAGTAAATCCATTTTAGCTACTAATGGAATTACTCCTGAATATAATATTAAATGAAATAGCAAAAATAACATGTAAAAGTATACTATTGTGATAAGAAACAGTACTTAAAATGAACAAAAGGGTGTAACAGTCTCCCATAAGCACAGTATCATCAGCAAAAAGAACTGAGTCACTTCCCATTTTGCATTTGATTCCCCATAATTTAATCCCACCCCTCTCCCGAACACCCTAGTATTTACTTCTTTTACAACCCCATCTATAAATATATTAAACAACCATGGTGACATTCCACATTCCTGTCTAAGACCTACTTTTACCGGGAAGTAGTCTCCCTCTCTTCTTCACACACTAACCTGAGCCTCACTATCCTCATAAAAACTCTTTACAGCATTTAGTAACTTACCACCTATTCTATATACTTGCAACATCTGCCACATTGCTTCCCTATCCACTCTATCACATGCCTGTTCTAAATCCATAAATGCAATAAAAACTTCCCTACCTTTATCTAAATACTGTTCACATATATACTTCAATGTAAACACTTGATCTGCAGATCCCCTACCCACTCTAAAACCTTACCTCTAATTCTTTCAATAATAACCATACCGCACACTTTTCCTTGTTTACTCAGTAAACTTATTCCTCTATAATTTTTACAATCTCTTTTGTCCCCCTTCCCTTTATATAAAGGGACTATACATGCTCTCCGCCAATCCCTAGGTACCTTCCCCTCTTTCATACATTTAAACAAAAATACCAACCACTTCAACACTATGTCCCCCCTGCTTTTAACATTTCTGTCATGATCCCATCAGTTCCAGCTGCTTTACCCCCTTTCATTCTACGTAATGCCTCACACACCTCCCCCACACTCACATCCTGCTCTTCTTCACCCCTAAAAGATGGTATACCTCCCTGGCCAGTGCATGAAATCACCGCCTACCTTTTTTCATCGACATTTAAAAGTTCCTCAAAATATTCTCGCAATCTACCCAAAACCATCTACTAACTCCCCTACTCTGTTTTAACTGACAAATCAATTTGTTCCCTAGGCTTTCTTAACTTGTTTAACTCACTCCAAATTTTTTTCATATTTTCATTAAAATTTCTTGGCAGTACCTCTCCCACTCTATCATCCGCTCTCCATTTGCACTCTCTCACCACTCTCTTCACCTTTCTTTTACTCTTCATATACTATGCTCTTCTTATAACACTTCTGCTTTCTAAATACCTCTCATAAGCTACCTTTCTCGCTTTTATCACACCCTTTACTTCATCATTCCACCAATCACTCCTCTTTACTTCTGCCCCACATTCTAATATTGCATTTTTAAAACTATTCCAACCCTCTTCAACCCCCCCCCCCACTACTCATAACTGCAACAGCCCACCTTTCTGCCAATAGTTGCTTATATTTCACCCGAACTTCCTCCTCCCTTAGTTTATACACTTTCACCTCCCTCTTACTTGTTGCCATATTCCTCTTATCCCATCTACCTCATACTCTAACTGTAGCTACAACTAGATAATGATCCGGTACATCAGTTGCCCCTCTATAAACGTGTACATCCTGGAGCCTACCCATCAACCTTTTATCCACCAATACATAATCTAACAAACTACTTTCATTACGTGCTACATCATATCTTGTATATTTATTTATCCTCTTTTTCATAAAATATGTATTACTTATTACCAAACCTCTTTCTACACATAGCTCAATTAAAGGCTCCCAATTTTCATTTACCCATGGCACCCCAAATTTACCAACTACTCCCTCCACAACATTTTTACCCACTTTAGCATTAAAATCCCCAACCACAAGTACTCTCACACTTGGTTCAGAACTCCCCACACATTCACTCAACATTTCCCAAAATCTCTCTCTCTCTACACTTCTCTCTTCTCCAGGTGCATATACGCTTACTATAACCCACTTGTCACATCCAACCTTCGTTTTTCTCCACATAATCCTTGAATTGATACATTTATAGTCCCTCTTTTCCTGCCATAGCTTATCCTTCAACATTATTGCTACTCCTTCTTTAGCTCTAACTCTATTAGAAACCCCTGACCAAATCCCATTTATTCCTCTCCGCTGAAACTCACCCACCCCCTTCGGCTATGTTTCACTTAAAGCCAGGACATCCAGCTTCTTCTCATTCATAACATCCACAATCATCTTTCTTATCATTCGCACAACATCCACGCAATTATATATATATATATATATATATATATATATATATATATATATATATATATATATATATATATATATATATATATATATATATATATATATATATATATATGCAAAACAACCACTCTGAAAGAATAGAGAAATTCCAAGCGCTTTCGTGACTACTCACATTATCAAGGAACTATGAAAGTGAAGCATCCAAGGAAGCTATATAAGGGGTCGGCCAGCACCTCACTATCAGATCCCACAACGGTTAAACACGTGACGCGCGGCGAGCCAACTTGGACAGGTCCTTTGCAAAACTCACCCCCAGTGTATTATTAAATTCTACCCAAATTCTATTAATTATAAATGGATCTAATTTATATAAACCAAAGGAAATATTCATATTATTGTCAAAACTGCTTTTTATGAAACAAGATTCAATTATATTCCTGTCGACCATGGACTTGCTTGATACTGCTTTCTCAACTTTTTGAAAATCAATTGGATGGTTAAAATCTCTTACATGAATAAATAGAGCATTGGAATCTTGTCCAGTTCTAATGCTATATTTATGTTGTTTTAATCTTAGTTCGAGATTTTTACCAGTTTGACCGTAATAAACTTTATCGCAAATTTTACAAGGAATCTTATAGACACATCCATCAGCATTTTGGGGGGAATTCTTAATCAAAAGTTTTTTTACTGTATCAAGATTTTTGAATACAACTTTAATATTAAAAGTCTTAAGAAGAGAAGGCATATCAACCAAGTTTTCATGGTAAGGGAGAACCAACATATTTTTAGTTGAATAAGGCTGGTTGCCCTTTTTTGGATTATAAAAAGTGTTCCTAGCAACTTTAAAAGATTTATCAATTACATTTCTTGGGTATTTTAAATCATTACCTATTTCATAAATTTTGGATATTTCCTCATCTATGAACTCAGGACTACAAATTCGTAAAGCTCTCAAAAACATTGATGAGAAAACAGACAGTTTGACTCTATCTTGATGCGAGGAATAATAGTGGACATAGGAACAGTTATGCTGATGGATGTGTCTATAAGATTCCTTGTAAAATTTGCGATAAAGTTTATTACGGTCAAACTGGTAAAAATCTCGAACTAAGATTAAAACAACATAAATATAGCATTAGAACTGGACAAGATTCCAATGCTCTATTTATTCATGTAAGAGATTTTAACCATCCAATTGATTTTCAAAAAGTTGAGAAAGCAGTATCAAGCAAGTCCATGGTCGACAGGAATATAATTGAATCTTGTTTCATAAAAAGCAGTTTTGACAATAATATGAATATTTCCTTTGGTTTATATAAATTAGATCCATTTATAATTTATAGAATTTGGGTAGAATTTAATAATACACTGGACAAATAAATAGCTTGGGGGTGAGTTTTGCAAAGGACCTGTCCAAGTTGGCTCGCCGCGCGTCACGTGTTTAACCGTTGTGGGATCTGATAGTGAGGTGCTGGCCGACCCCTTATATAGCTTCCTTGGATGCTTCACTTTCATAGTTCCTTGATAATGTGAGTAGTCACGAAAGCGCTTGGAATTTCTCTATTCTTTCAGAGTGGTTGTTTTGCATATTTTGAAATCACCTGTTTACTGTGATCTTATTGCATATATATATATATGTGTGTGTGTGTGTGTGTGTCGTGCCGAATAGGCAGAACTTGCGATCTTGGCTTAAATAGCAACGTTCATCTTGCCATATAGGACAAGTGAAAATTTGTGTATGCAATAATTTCGCCAAAATCATTCTGAACCTAACGACAAAAATATATTTCACTGAGTTTCTTTAGTATTAAATTATTGTAAACAAATCTAAAATATATTTAGTTAGGCTAGGCTAAAATAAGTTGCTCTTGTTATGATAAGGTTAGGTAAGTTTTCTAAGTTCCTATTGGTGCAAAATTATAAATTTTTACATCAACATTAATGAAAAAAATATATCTTTAAACATATAAGATACAATTTTAGAAAGGACTTAATTTTAAATGAGTTCTTGCTAATTGACCAGTTTTACATATTCGACACGACATATATATATATATATATATATATATATATATATATATATATATATATATATATATATATATATATATATATATATATATATATATATTGTCGGGTCGAATATGTAAAACTGGTCAATTAGCAAGAACTCATTTAAAATTAAGTCCTTTCTAAAATTGTATCTTATTGCATATATATATATATATATATATATATATATATATATATATATATATATATATATATATATATATATATATATATATATATATATATATATATAAATATGCAATAAGATCACAGTAAACAGGTGATTTTAAAATATGCAAAACAACCACTGTGAAAGAGTAGTGAAATTCCAAGCGCTTTCGTGACTTCTCACATTGTCAAGGAACTATGAAAGTAATACATCAAAGGAAGGCAATTAAAGGGCTGAGACCACACCTCACAGTCAACTCCCACAACAAAGAAACACCTGACGCGGGACAATACCGGATTCATAAGAAAAGAGAAACACTGCAGTAGGTCCGCTGGTCCAACTAGACAGGTCCTCACGACAACCCACTCACAAATTATTCTACCCAAAAAATAAGGTTTATTATTTGGCCAATGTATTATTAAACTCTAACCAAGAGTTTAATAATACATTGGACAAATAATAAACCTTATTTCTTGGGTAGAATAATTTGTAAGTAGGATGTCGTTAGGACCTATTTAGTTGGACCAGCGGACCTACTGCAGTGTTCCTCTTTTCTTATGAATCCGGTATTGTCGCGCGTCAGGTGTTTCTTTGTTGTGGGAGTTGACTGAGTTGTGGTCTAAGCCACATATATACTACCCCACCAAGCAGTATATTATATTATTGTAACCATGAACGAGTGGTATTGATCAGTAACAACACTGCGACTAGCCAAGGACTCGATCCCATGTTGTTTTGGCCCGCTTTATTGTGAGCAAAAACTCATGGCACTAAGCCACATATATACTACCCCACCAAGCAGTATATTATATTATTGTGACCATGAACGAGTGGTATTGATCGGTAACAACACTGCGACTAGCCAAGGACTCGATCCCATGTTGTTTTGGCCCGCCTTATTGTGAGCAAAAACTCATGGCGCTCTAATAAACAGGACCACGCAATCCTACAAGATGAAAGTTAAGACACATGTGCAACATCTGGATATCTTTATTGTAGTAGACGTTTCGCCATCCAGTGGCTTTATCAATACAGATTCTAGGACATAATAGGAAGACAGTAGAACTATATACAAAAGATGAGGTAATCAGTCCCTCGGCCTTGGAGTTAGTGTTCACAGCATCGTGGTGGAGGAGAGTCTGGAGCAAAGGCAAGAAGACTGGCGCTTTTTATAGGCGTCAGTGAATGGGACGGGCAGCAGACGAGGGCAGTCACTGGTAGGCGGGATTCCCCAGTGGAAGTAGGTCCTTCCCAAAGAGATGGGTTTGTTGCAGCAGCCGTGAAGAAGGTCTTGTAGATGTCCTCTGAACCAAGATTCCATGATGTTGCAGTGTCTGACAAGTTGTGCAAGAAAGGTATAAAATACCGACAATATGAAAGTTAAGACACATGTGCAACATCTGGATATCTTTATTGTAGTAGACGTTTCGCCATCCAGTGGCTTTATCAATACAGATTCTAGGACATAATAGGAAGACAGTAGAACTATATACAAAAGATGAGGTAATCAGTCCCTCGGCCTTGGAGTTAGTGTTCACAGCATCGTGGTGGAGGAGAGTCTGGAGCAAAGGCAAGAAGACTGGCGCTTTTTATAGGCGTCAGTGAATGGGACGGGCAGCAGACGAGGGCAGTCACTGGTAGGCGGGATTCCCCAGTGGAAGTAGGTCCTTCCCAAAGAGATGGGTTAGTTGCAGCAGCCGTGAAGAAGGTCTTGTAGATGTCCTCTGAACCAAGATTCCATGATGTTGCAGTGTCTGACAAGTTGTGCAAGAAAGGTATAAAATACTGTCTTCCTATTATGTCCTAGAATCTGTATTGATAAAGCCACTGGATGGCGAAACGTCTACTACAATAAAGATATCCAGATGTTGCACATGTGTCTTAACTTTCATATTGTCGGTATTTTATACCTTTCTTGCACAACTTGTCAGACACTGCAACATCATGGAATCTTGGTTCAGAGGACATCTACAAGACCTTCTTCACGGCTGCTGCAACTAACCCATCTCTTTGGGAAGGACCTACTTCCACTGGGGAATCCCGCCTACCAGTGACTGCCCTCGTCTGCTGCCCGTCCCATTCACTGACGCCTATAAAAAGCGCCAGTCTTCTTGCCTTTGCTCCAGACTCTCCTCCACCACGATGCTGTGAACACTAACTCCAAGGCCGAGGGACTGATTACCTCATCTTTTGTATATAGTTCTACTGTCTTCCTATTATGTCCTAGAATCTGTATTGATAAAGCCACTGGATGGCGAAACGTCTACTACAATAAAGATATCCAGATGTTGCACATGTGTCTTAACTTTCATATTGTCGGTATTTTATACCTTTCTTGCACAACTTGTCAGACACTGCAACATCATGGAATCTTGGTTCAGAGGACATCTACAAGACCTTCTTCACGGCTGCTGCAACTAACCCATCTCTTTGGGAAGGACCTACTTCCACTGGGGAATCCCGCCTACCAGTGACTGCCCTCGTCTGCTGCCCGTCCCATTCACTGACGCCTATAAAAAGCGCCAGTCTTCTTGCCTTTGCTCCAGACTCTCCTCCACCACGATGCTGTGAACACTAACTCCAAGGCCGAGGGACTGATTACCTCATCTTTTGTATATAGTTCTACTGTCTTCCTATTATGTCCTAGAATCTGTATTGATAAAGCCACTGGATGGCGAAACGTCTACTACAATAAAGATATCCAGATGTTGCACATGTGTCTTAACTTTCATATTGTCGGTATTTTATACCTTTCTTGCACAATCCTACAAGAGCCGAGGACTCAGCCAAGCAAGGTGTGTTACCTTGGTCCTAGGACATACGGTGGTGTGGGTGCCTCTGAGTTAATCTCATTCTACTCCCTGTTTGGTGTACTTGCCTAACAAGCAGTATTTTATTTTACTGTAACCAAGAATGAGCGGTATTGATCAATGACCACACTGGGGCTAACCAAGGACTCGAACCCATGTTTTGGCCCGCCCCATGGTGAGTGAAAACACCTGTAGGATTGTGTGGTTCTGTGGGTTAGAGCATTATACGTTTTCCCTCAACATAAGGCGGGCCAAAACAACATGGGTTCAAGTCCCTGGCTAGTCGCAGTGTTGTTATTGATCAGTATCACTCGTTCGTGGTTACAATAATATAAAATACTGCTTGTTGGGCTAGTACAAAAAAACGGGGAGTAGAGTGAAATTAGCTCATAGGCACCCACACCTCCGTATGTCCTCGGACCAAGGTAACACACCTAGCATGGCTGGGTGCTTGGTTCTTTTAGGAGTGAGGAAATGGTATGGTGATACCGACAAGATGTGGAAAAAGACACTTATGTACAGTTCAGGACATTTATTAAAGGAAACGTTTCGCCACGAGTGGCTTCTTCAGTCCTAATGCAGAGAAAACTAAGAAAACACACATATATATAGTGGTGGGAGTCAGGTGAGGTGAAGCGTGGGTAGAGGTGGTAATAGTAGTAGTAGTAGTAGTAATGGAACTAAGGAGGTGAGGCAAGAGAGGGACCTGCTGGCATCAAGTAACACCAGTTCCCGGGATGGGTAACATCCTCTTGCTTAGTAATTTTGAAATACTGTAACTACCGGATTTTTGCTTTATAGTGTTACTGACAGAAATTAGTGCAGCTTCAATGCATTTTCTCCGTCTTAAGTCGTCTTCTTTAATAACTAGTTTAGCTTCATTGAATTTCATGAGGTGTCCAACATCGTCTCTATGATGACCGCAAAAACGCATGTGTTCAACATAGAGACGATGTTGGACACCTCATGAAATTCAATGAAGCTAAACTAGTTATTAAAGAAGACGACTTAAGACGGAGAAAATGCATTGAAGCTGCACTAATTTCTGTCAGTAACACTATAAAGCAAAAATCCGGTAGTTACAGTATTTCAAAATTACTAAGCAAGAGGATGTTACCCATCCCGGGAACTGGTGTTACTTGATGCCAGCAGGTCCCTCTCTAACCTCACCTCCTTAGTTCCATTACTACTACTACTACTACTATTACCACCTCTACCCACGCTTCACCTCACCTGACTCCCACCACTATATATATGTGTGTTTTCTTAGTTTTCTCTGTATTAGGACTGAAGAAGCCACTCGTGGCGAAACGTTTCCTTTAATAAATGTCCTGAACTGTACATAAGTGTCTTTTTCCACATCTTTTAGGAGTGCGTGGTCCTGTGGGTCAGAATGTCATGCGTTTTCGCTCACCATGAACGAAAACACATAAATTCTCCTGAACAATGTGTTAGCTATTTTACCTTACTTAACTTACTGTAATTGCCAACATTGTATATTTTTACCTTAAAATTATGACATTTCACTCAGTTTCCCGCTTAAAACTCTGATGATTAATTTATTGCCACCGAGTTGTAGATTTTTCAGTACTGAAACGAAATCATCATTATGGAAGCCATCACTGATTTCAAGACTTTTATAGCCACTCTGAATGAATACTTAAACAATTTTGCTTGTCAGAAATATTTTTATGCCTTTGGTTGAATCTGACTTAATGTTCTTGGACTACAGTCAGCTGCATTAACTTAAGGACTTCCTTGTTTATACATAAGTATTGTTGGTGAGGTAGTATGACTGGTAGCCCTTTGGGAAGTTAAATACATAAAGATCATGTTTAATAGCATTTCGGTTGTTTTTTAAGCAGTTGTGTGATTTCAGTTCTTTTTTACTTTTTCATTTCAGAGCTATGTTCTAGTTATCTATATTGTTAAGTGACTTATGCCCTGCCCCAGTCGAGGCTGTAGTGTTATTTAGATATTGCATATTCACATCTAAGTGTTATATTTTTTCTGTTATGCCATAATTGTCAATGTGTACCAAAGGGTTGACTGTTGTGTCTACAACGTTAAATTGTCTGAGAATTGCTTGATAGCATTACTTTCTTTGGTTCTTTGCTGGATAGTATATTTAGGGTATTATTAATGTGTTATTTACATATAACCAGTAACATAATTAACGATGTTCTGCCAGTATTCTTCATTGTGCAGTTGATTGTTACTTGATTGCAAATAATACTATGTAATGCTAGCTAAATGTCTAAAATACTCTAGTCAAAGTAGATCACTGTTTTTGTTTTTTGTGTTAATTCCTGTAGTTAAATGTTTTAACAGGTTATGCTGGTATTTTATTATTAACTTTCTTTGAGACTTCATTTTATTATTACGGTTATATTTGAAATTTTTATATGAGATATGATAAAAAAGAGTCATCTTCTCTTGGAGCTGGTAAAAATTATGCAAATAGTGGCAGATTTCTCCTCCATACAAATAGTAACAAATCATTCCTCAATTCCAGCGTAACCCTTACCCGTTCCAGTCTCATATCTGAATGTTATTGGTCAAATTTCCCTCCATTCTCTCAACCACAAACAATTAATTTTGAGGATTTTGTTAATTTATTCGTCTGTGATATTAGTTATATGGCGTCGGTACTATTGTGGAGGCGTCGTGAAACGTTGTTACTTAAAGCCATTTGTGAAGGTGAGGTAACCCTCTTCTCACAGCGGGCCACGGCAGCAGAAACCAGTGGCTTAAATAACAATCCTGGGACTCTGTGGTTTGAGTGGGCATGAGCCTCAGTTTCTTTATCTAATAGAGCATGTCTTTCTCTACAGGCAGTGTAGTACGGTACAGCATCACTGGCGGTAACAGAGATGGGCTCTTCACCATCGACCAGCATACTGGTGTCATCACTCTGGCTGCTGCCCTCGACCATGACCTGCACCAGAAGGTAAGTGATGGAGATTCGCGTCTTGCGAATCTCCATCACTTGCTGTAATTAACCAATACGCAAAATCTGCGTTTATTGCTACGTCATATTAGGCACTAGTAAAACACTACTTACACGACTTATTGTGTTGAATGTCCCACTTTACTCTTTTAGATAAATACTTCACACACACACACACACACACACACACACGCACACACACACACACACACACACACACACACACACACACACACACACACACACACACACACACACACACACACAAATCCTTACATTCTGTTAACAGTAATTTTAATAGAGTAATAAGACGACTACTGAAAGGCAAAGACGAGAAATTTAAAAAAAAATCATGATCACCAATCCATCTTTTCTGTATATGTATGGATTAATAAAAACACACAAGCCAGGTAATCCAGCCAGACTTATTAGCGCCGTAGGTTCGGTTTTCTATAAAATATTTAAATGGCTACTAGGTACGTTGAGCCCAACTGTTTGAAAAATTTCTAACATTAATGTTAAAAACAATATCTATTTAGTGGATAAATTAAGCACCTTGACTGATTTAAATGATTACAATATGGCTAGTTTTGATGTTATTTCGCTGTTTAAAAACGTTCCAGTTGATGATTTATTAGGTTTTCTATCTGAAGAACTTGTTAATTACGATCTACCATTGACAGTACCTATCTTTATCCCATCAATCCCTGCTGCCTTACCCCTTTTCACTCTACCCAGTGCTTCACGAACTTCCCCCACACTCACAACTGGCTCTTCCTCACTCCTACAAGATGTTATTCCTCCTTTCCCTCTACATGAACTCACAGCTTCCCTATCTTCATCAACAGTTAACAATTCCTCCAAATATTCCCCCCATCTTCCCAATACCTCTAACTCTCCATTTAATTACTCTAATCTCCTATTTTTAACTGTCAAATCCATTCTTTCCCCAGGCTTCCTCAGCTTATTAATCTCACTCCAAAACTTTTTCTTATTTTCAACAAAATTTGTTGATAACATCTCACCTACTCTCATTTGCTCTCTTTTTACATTGCTTCACCACTCTCTTAACCTCTCTTTTTCTTTCCATATACTCCTACGTTCTTGCATCGCTACTTCTTTGTGCTAAACACTCTGACACCCCATACATCTTTGACCCCATTGCCTATACTCTCAGTAGCCCATCTATCCTCCAATAGTTGCTTATATCTTACCTTAACTGCCTTCTCATTTAGTTTATAAACCTTCACGTCTCTCACTGTACCAACAACTCAACAATGATCTGATATAATTGTGGCCCTTCTATAAACATGTACATCCTGAAGTCTACTCAATAGTCCAACAAACTACTGTCATTACGCCCTACATCATATCTTGAATACTTATCCTCTTTTTCTTTAAATATATATTACCTTTAAGCAAAACCCGTTTCTATACAAAGTTCAAAGGGCTCCCATTACCATTTCCACCTGGCACCCCAAACTTAACTGCCACACCCTCTCTAAATATTTTTTCTACTTTAGCATTTAGGTCCCCTACCTAATTACTCTCTCACTTGGTTCAAATTTTCTTTCTTCTCCTTCCAAAAATGATCCTTCAACATTACTGCTACCCCTTCCTTAGCTATATCTCTCTCAGATACTCTTGACTTAATCCCATTTATTTCTCCCCACTGAAACTCACCTATTTCCCTTCAGCTGTGTTTCGCTTAGAGCTAGGACATCCAACTACTTTTCAATCGTAACAACAGCAATTATCTCTTTCTTATCATCCATCCACGCACAGTCAAGGATCCCAGTTATATATATATATATATATATATATATATATATATATATATATATATATATATATATATATATATATATATATATATATATATATATATATATATATATACATATATATATACATATATATATATATATATATATATATATACATATATATATATATATATATATATATATATATATATATATATATATATATATATATATGTATATATATATATATATATACATATACATACCTCAATCAAATGCCCCTAATTATACGCCAATCTGTCCTCATAGGGAAGATTGGCGTAGTGCATTTATATCCATTCTGTAATATGGTGACCAAAACTGTGCAGCATAATCTAAATGAGGTCTAACCAAAGATATATAGAGTTGAAGAACAACCTGAGGACTTACATTATTTATACTTTCTTGATATGAAGCCGAGGATTATGTTCGCTTTATTGTGAACACTTGTTGACTGTTGTCTTGGTTTCAAATTACTGCTAACCAGAACCCTTAAATCCTTCTCGCAATCAGTAACAATAAGATTTTCATTATTTAGTTTATATGTGGCATGATTATTTTCCTGTCCAACATTTAGAACTTTGCATGTCTATATTAAACTGCATCTGCCACTTCTCTGACTACTCCATCAGTCTACTAAAATGGTCCTGGAGTGCTGTAATGAACTGGACGGTCTGTTTTGGTGTCATAAGCAAATTTTTCTTATGTCGCTATTTATTCCCTCATCTATGTCGTTTATGTAAACTGTGAACAACAAGGGGCCCAACACCGACCACTGTGGAACACCGCTTGTCATGTGCCCCCACTCTGATTTCTTCCCATTTATGCAAACACTCTTCTGCCTATTTGTCAACCATGCCTCTACCCAGGAAAAAAATTCTGTTTTGTGTGCCTTAAGTTTCCTCAATAGCCTCTGATATGGAACTCTATCGAAAGCCTTACTGTAGTCCATATGCACAATATTGCATTCATTACCATGATCTACCTCCTCAAGTACCTTAGTGAAAAAGTTAGTAAATTCGTAAGGCAGGAACGCCCCTTTGTAAAACCTTTATCGTCCTGTTCTACATAATTTATTATTTCTGGAATTTCGCTGGTATCTTCCTGAGATATTTTAATATATTGTTCATTCATTTGGGATCATTTTTTGTTATATCTAATTTCCCTACTCGGAACGTAAGTTGTCTGGGCAGCTAGAACTATGCTCTGAAAACGTAATACTGGCAACCATCATAATCTACCTGACCCATACTCAGGGGCAGAGACGTGATTACAGATATTTTCATAATTCCATAATATATTAAAACTAAATAATTTGTGATCACTTTTCCTAAGCTCATCATGAACCTCAAGATTATTAATTAATGATTCTTTGTTGGCAAGAACCAAGTCAAGCAGGTTATTTCCTCTAGTTGGTTTTCTAATAAACTGTTTTAAAAAGCTATCCTGAACCATATCAAGAAAGTCACTAGACTCAAGATTTCCTGTAACATTGTTCCAATCAATTAGTTTAAAGTTAAAATCTCCCGTTAGCACATTTCCATATCTAGACACCTTGTGAATTTCGTCCCATAGTAGCTTACTGCACTTCTTATCAATGTTTGGGGGCCTATAAATCACACCCAAAATTAATGTTTCACGACCCTCAAGAAACTGTAGCCAAACAGATTCTTTTGTCCGATGTTTGTAATATCTTGTCTAACGCAACAATTTAAATTATCTCTGACATACATCGTCACTCCACTACCCTTTCTGTTGATCCTGTCAGTGTGAAATAGTTTATAACCCTGTATGCTGTATTCAGAAGGCATTTTGCTATTTTCAGTTTGAACCAGGTCTCTGTTATAGCAATAATATCTATATTACCTGCTCTTGCAAGTAATTATAGTTCATCTGTCTTATTTCTTAGACTCCTACTGTCTCTCTTTCTTAAGCAATTTCTTAGCCTTTACTAGCAACTTTATTTTGATATTGTCTTTGAAACATATCCTTGAGGTATCCTGGTAATATCTGCAGTTTTCAACCCAAGTACTGCAGCTTGATTGTTTCCCCCACACACCCACACCTATATAATGTATCATTTTAAAGTCCTAGATAAGTCAGCAATGTCTCCTTCAATCGAATTAGCTAATGCAACAACTCCAGCCCCAGAGAGATGTACCCTATCCCTTTTATACATATCACGTTTGCCATAGAATTTGTCCCAGTTATCAACGAATGGGATTGCAAGTTCGTTGCATTACCTGTCTAGCCAGCAATTTATACAAATTGCCCGAGACATCCATTCATTGCACACTCTCCTTATAGGGAAAATGCTACATATGATTGGTACCCCTCCCTTAGACCTGACTGCATCTATGACTGTCTTGTACTTATCCAGCAGTTCCTGTCTCTTGCCATACCAGATGTCATTTCCACCATCACTAAGACAGATAATGGGTTTGTTCCCATTACCTGACATAATATTATCCAACCTGTTGGTTATGTCACCAACACCGGCTCCTGGGAAGCACACTCTCTGTCTCAACTTTCTATCTCTGTTACAAAAAGCACGGTCCATATATCTTACCTGGGAGTATCCCACAACCAGAATGTTCTTACCATGAATAGCAGGGGAGTCAGTGGCACCTTTAACTTCACTAACTGCTGAAGTACACTCGTCATGGAGAATAGAGAATCGATTTCCCACTTTCAAATCTTCTCCTTTAATCTTCCTTATATTGATCCTTCTTCCTGAAATGTGAACCACTTGCCACTCTCCAACTCACGGCTGGTAACCTTTTCCTCCTTACCAAATCCAACCATCTCACACTCCCAAACCATCTAGGCGATATTATAGTCTCCTATTTTCCTCCTGAAGATGTAGAACCTCCTTCACCAGTTTAACCTGAGACTCTAAAACCCTACAGCAAGCCATGGTGCTCAGTAACACCCCACGCTAATCACCATACAGTTTAGGGCAGAATGACCTTTCTTGACCACTGACCTCGATTTGAGAAGGTGACAAGACCTCACACAAACAGGTCCTGCACAAATATAACACACATATACATTTGTCCAACATCAAGTTTAATTGTTTGTCTGAAAAAGAACACACTGCATTTTTTGCGAAAAATATTTTTACCTTTAAGATTATGAACAATATTCTAGACTATAAAATTATCTAGTTTATACATTCTATAACTTATTCTATAACATTCTATAACATATTTCTACAGTTCGACGAAATATTGTGGAATCATCTATTATTAAGCATTATATACAACATATCAAATTTGTGTTCTTGAGTGTTATAGGACTCATTCCCAGCATCCGAGAATGGCTCCGATAATTTCCCAAGCCCTCTACTCCGTGACATTAGACCCTCAAAAATGAAGCCTTCTAATTTAACGATGGCAGTTAGTGAAATTCAACTTTGTGTTAGTGCAATTCTGACAATTTTATGGGTAAAAATAATGTGAAATTTAAATTTCAGTTAAATCACTCTAAATATATTTTAGGCTATCTCATTTGAACGGTTTGAACATTTAATGACCGATTCATCTGGTGGGCTGGGCAGTACTCAAAAAGTTTAGTATGTGTGTGTGGGGAAATTTGTTAGTTCACTAAATTAGTATGGAAAACTCAGAACTCATAGAGCTGGTGTGTTAACTGGAGATTCTGCTTCCAGTTGGCTTCAAGTTTTCTGAGCTGTGTATTTTATTTAATAAATTATGATATCAGATTTCATTCAACAACTATTGAATATCTCTTCTAATTGGCATCAAAATATTAACACTAGTGATTTCCATGAGAAGCATGACACCGTGTTGATTTTGATAGCTTAGGTGCAAATTTGAAATTTTAATGAAATTGTTAAAAAATTAAATCATTGGATTCAAAACAATTAGTAGAGAATGTCTTTTCTCCAAAACTTCAAACTTTCGTTGTTTGGTGACTTTAATTACAAGAAAAATTCAACGACTGAGAGGTATGTGCAAAGAGAATCCCCGAAACAGTGTCTCCGATGATCGAACCAATGAATGGATGCTAGTCGAAACTGAAGAGATGAAACTGAAGATGAAGAAGGTCCAGGAGACTGCTATGAAAAACAGCAACTCTTTTTCCTTGTTATCAGAGTATTACAACCAGGAGTCCAAAAGACCTGTTATCTTGGGTGTAAAGGGAGCAAATTAAACACAGAAAATTTTTTGACTTAAATTATCCTTCACCAATTTAGAACAGAAGTATGTACACTGTATACAATATGTACAACAATAGGTATTAGTGCACTTCACGGTAAGCAAGGTAGAATAGAAGCCACTAGAGAGCAGACCGTGCTTCAACCAGCTCTAGAATGGGAATGACAAGGGCGATGGGTGAGTGGTACCCACATCACTTCTGCGATTGCCAAAATCATCTTCTCATTGGCTGGAGCCTGGGTACTGATTGAACGACGTGGCCCCATCATCAACCCTTAGCCCCTGGTTCGCTGGTTGGGGGAGATAGGCTGTAAATGAGGGTGTATACATGCGCTGAATAAAGGTTACGTACTCTTAGCATGCCACACAGACGAATGTGAATCGACCACCTATGATCTTCCAACAAGGGCATTTGTTAACGACACAGTGAAGCCAGCCAGTAAAGATATCCCAGCGAAGACCATCTCTATTAAGACCGTCGAAAACGTCATGCACACCGGCAGTCGAGGTAAGAACATTTTAGTTAGGGATAGTCAGATTAAGTTCATGGACAGGGCTTTTTGTCTTAGAGGAGGCAGAGGGTGTGTTTTCCTTGGGCTGGGATGAAGGATATTGTTAGCAGTCTGGACAACATCATGAGAGGTAATGGGAGCAATCCTATTATATAATTTTAGGCCACTGATAATGAATTTTAGGTCACTTTTTTTTTTTTATTCGCCGGTATTCTCCCGGCCCGGGTCTTTTCCAAGTAGTGGTGACCCGGCCTTGGCTCCCTATCTGGGGAGTGTCTCGAGACGTAAGTCTCCCATGGGAGGAGGTACAAGTACCCCCTCATCTGTGGGACCAACTGTCCCCAGGCCTAGCCACATTTCCCGCCCGCACGAGGCTCGTGGGGAGAAGCTAGGCCTTTAGGTCACTGATTTTAGATCACTGATAATGAATATCATGGTTAAAATTTATGGTTAGCTCTACTTTTCAATATAAACATACGTGCCACAACAGATTCCGACAGGCATGTGACTGTTTTTCTTACCACACTCACAGTCTCGCTGCCCTTCATTATTGTTCCAGGAGTCATAGAAGGTGGCTGTGCAAATTTATATTTTGAGGTGAAAGGTAATGTTCTGAAAGAGGCACTTGGCATCGACTACGAACCCAGTCACTGGAAGCTGTTAATAGATTCATCAAAAATGAGTCTGAAAGGTGTCTTGCTGCATATCGTTAGTTCCTGTGGGCTATGTACCACATATAAAAGAAACTTATGAGAATGTAAAGCATATGTTGCAATGCATGAAATATAAGGAACATCACTGGTAGCTCTCTGGTGACTTGCAGGTTGTTTCTCTTGTGATGGGCTTGCAGGGCGGATACACCAAGTCCTGTTGCTTTCTATATGAATGGGACAGCCGTGCTAGAGGTTCCCACTACATCGGGAGAGACTTCCATCTCGTCAATTATTGGAGCTTGAGATGGAAAATGTTCAACATCCACCTCTTATGGAACCAAACAAAATTTTGCTACCACCACTGCACACAAAACTGGTGCTCATGAAAAACATTGTAAAAGCTATGGACAAATCCGGTCATGGATTCAAGTATTTTACATAAAAATTCCCCTCACTGAGTGATGTTATGATAAGTGAGGGAGTCTTCAATGGTCCTCAGATTCGAGAGCTTCTTAAAGATGGTGACTTTGAATCAGACCTTCATGGGGAGGAGAAAGCTTCTTGGGAAGCATTCAAGTTAATGGCGAAGGAATTTCTCAGAAACAGAAGGGAAGGCAACTATGAAGAACTGGTGGAAAACCTTATCAAGGCTTACAAGAACATGGGATGTAACATGTCACATAAAATCCAGTGAACTCTGGGGCAGTTAGTGACGAACATGGTGAAAGGTTTCACCAAGATATTTCAACTTAGGAAAAATAGTACCAGGGCAAATGGGGCACAAGAATGCTTGCAGACTATTGCTGGACATTGACAAGAGATGAGTCTTCAGCCGACTATAAGCGTCAAGCAAAAAGGCAGAGAGTAGGTACGGATTAGAGTTTGAAACATACTGACACAGATTGTACGTTTTAATAAAATAAAATATTACATGTCCCGCAGTTTTCAAAGTGATATTTGGATTCAGGACATGAAAATACATAAGAATTAACTAATCTCATTTAAGAAGCATACAACTTTTCAAAAACTGTTGCCCAGTAAAATTATCTGTCTCAGTGCTGCAGGCAACGATGTTGGCAGACGTAGGAGTGAGGACCTGATAAAAAGGGCTATCAAATGAACAGAGCTAGGCAAGAACTCCTAGCTTGGAAATAATATGAGCTCTTAAAACCTGACCCTCTAAAACCGTTATGAAAATAAGTGAGAGACAGATTATTCCACCTCTAAACCGGAAGGATGGGACTGTCTACTAGTAGCCAGAATAAAGTAGACCCTTTCCGAGACACTTTGCTGCCGAGATGCTAGTTCTTAATGCCACCAGGGAACTTTTTTTTTGCTAGCCGAAAAAAAACTTTGTCAAAGTTATCAGAGGTAACTGTAAGGTAAGATGAAATGCATTTTCTCCTGAAATCCTTAAATTTCTTTAACCCTCTTTAAATCCTTTAAATAAGTGGAAGAGTGCTTCGGCCACTGTTATGGAACATCCACTTCAGTGACCTTTACCAACTCATCCTAGAATCTCTTGCATATTCAGACGACTGTATGCTGACATTTACTTATCCTAGAGTGGAAATGCCAGCTTATGTCATTTATATCAATATACCACCTGCGAAAAATGATGGCAGATTACATTTGCTTCTGAGAAGACAAAAATGATGATGGTCTCTAGGCACCTTGATGGTAATCCTGGGATAATGTTGAGAATGAATGGGATAGTGGTAGAACCTGGGCTCTTCGGTTGATGTCCTTGAAATCAAATTTCATTACAAACTGTGAAGAACCATGTAAATTTTGCAAATAGGGTAGCAATGAAACTTAGAGGTATCTCGTATCTGCTCAACAGTCGAGACTGCAAGTGTGAGGCAAAAGTGCACATACACAGGCAAGTCTGCCACATCTTTGGCAGGCTTTCTTGTGATTGGCTTGTTGAACTAAGGTGCTAGCAAAATGATGGGGCCCCTACCCATTGTGTCCTTAGCACCTGGTTCACTGGTCAGGAGGGCATCCCGACAGAGGTGTGTGACTTATGCAAAATAAAATGTAACATTCTCTTATCAGGTCACATCCCCACCCAAAAGGGCTCTAATAAGCATCACTCTATGGATGGTGTGTCACCGTGGCACGAGTTACTAACGGATCTGCCTTTCCTCTCAACCATCCAACTCATTAGGTAATGTTCAACCTAAAGGAACTTTCAACTCAGGCACAACCTTAGAGCAAGATATTAGACAGTAGAGCTAGCGTAGGTTCAAGACACTTACAAATGAGAGCAAATGTCCCCTAAAAAAAAAAAAAAACTTATGGCCAGATTTACTCAAATTTTGCTTTATGACCATAAGGAAATTAAAAGATCTTACTACCCATTTCTCCCTAAAACATCCTAACAAATTAAGCTCTGGAGAGGGCGTCGCCCAGCATATTATCTTTGCCAACTATTACAACCCAGGATTCCAAATGGCCTGTTATCCCGGGTGTAATGGGAGCAAAATAAACACAGCAGAAAAAGTTTAGACTTATATTATCCTTCTCCAATTTAGAACAGCAATATGTACACTATGTACAGTGATAAGTATAGTGCACTCCACGGTAAGCAAGGCAGAAATAGAAGCCACAAGATAGCAGACCGTGCTTCAACCAGCTCTAGAATGGGAATGACAAGGGCAGACAGGAGAGCGGTACCCACATAACCTCTGCGATTGCCAAAACCATCTTCTTATTGGCTAGAACCTGGTCACTAGTTGAACGACGGGGCCCCATCATCAACTCTTAGCAACCTGGTTCGCTGGTTGGGGGAGATAGCCTGTAAATGAGGGTGTGTACATGCGCCGAATAAAGGTTACGTACTCTTTGCATGCCATACCAACACATGGAGAGGTTGTACTGTTGCAACCGGAATGCCACTGAAGACGTTGACCATATGTGATGTGCTGTACAAGAACACGAACAGGGCGTCCGTTTTTCTATGGTGGAATAGGCCCATTGATAGGCCTGGTATTTGTTTGAATAATTTGCTATGGGCTTCAGACATCCCTCACCAGATACTTGGAGTAACACTGTTCCTACCCCCAGTTAACATGCATCAACCTTTAATATAAATGGATTTGAAAATTTTGGGGGGCTACATCTGCAAAATTTCTGAAGAATTTCCAATAAAATCTTATAATTTCTAAGAATCTTTGCAGAGACTTCTTATCCTGAGGACCTGGATAAATTGTAAAGGCCAAAACTTTGGCAAATTTAGGTGCCACTTTTCCACTACCTACTTCATGATCAAAGAAAATTATATTAGACTGGCCAAAAGATGACTAAGATTTATGGTTTGCTGAAATGTCATGAACCTCTCAAAGAGGTTTTCAAAATAGGACACACGTTGATACCATGTATCAAGAACTACAACCATACCATCTAGGTAAGGCTCCATGCCTTCATGTTCTTTGATAGCCTGATGGATCATTTTTTGAAATGAGGTGGGTGAGTTCTGCATTCCGAATAGGGTTACAGCATATTGAGAGTGACCTGAAATTACGAAAGCAGAAATCTTCTTTGCTTTATTAAAAGTACTTAGTATCCTTCACGGAGATCTGGTTTAGAAACGAAAGGAGCCTTACCCACAAAGTCCGCTATATCATCCATTCATGGAAGAGGCTGAGCATCTGGTACCATGACATTCGCCTTGCAGTAGTCGGTACGCACTTGGAATCCTCCAATAGGCTTTTTAACAAGGATGCACTGCGATACCTACCGGCTAGATGATTCCTCTGCCAATTCATTTTCTAGCAGAAATGCTTCTTCCTGCTGAAGTAGCTTTTGTTTTTTCAGGATTAGCTCTATAGAGAGAGTTTAATAGGTTTATCAGTTCCTGCGTCCACATCGGGATAACCCATATTGCACACATCTGAAAAATATGTCGGGAGAGGTTTGCACAAGGGTAGCTAGTGTTACTACTTGCTCTTCTGCAAGTCCCGACGTAATAGGGCGAGGATCCTGGAGGATGGTTGAGCTAGGAAGCTTTATTTTTGAACCTCTGGAATTGTGTTCAGAGTATCAGTGTTGTCCACATGGTAAGGGACAGAAGACAAAGTTATTACTGAGACCTTAGTTGGCTCAAAGAACAAAGGATTATTTAAGTTCCTCAATGCTCTTCATTGGTTTGCCAATCACGCATGAACCGCTGCCATTTTGCTGTTCATGAATGGAGTTTAACTATTTAACTTAGTATATAGAAAACGGTTTAAACCTAAATTCTTGGGCATAAAGCATTAAACATCATCCACATATCTGTACCACTTGTCTTTATTAGGATGTATTCTGTTAAGCATTCTTGTTTTAAAATATTCCATGTATAAACTGATAGTGACTAGTGAGAGGATTTCCCATTGCCATACCATACTTCTGAGTGCAAAATTCGACATTCAACACAAATTTTGCATTAACAATGCAAAATTTAATAAGCTCAATGATTGTTGGCACAGGCGAAGGTAAATCGTAATTAGTTAAAGAGGTTTGTCGTCAGCTGGGACTTTTGTAAACAACGAAGTAACATCAAAATTAACCAGATCGTAATTATTAATGTCAGTCATTGTGCTTAATTTATCATCTAATTTAGTATTATTCTTAAAATTAAATTTAGAAACTTAGCCAACAATTGGGCTCAAAATATGTACTTGCCATTTTGATATTTTGTAGGAAACTGAACCTGAGGAGCTAATTATGGGCCGATCTGGATATCCTGGTTTATGTGGTTTGATTATTCCATACATGTATATTCCATGCATATAGTTCATCTTTGTCTTTCATTATTCTTTTTATTGTTTAGTTATTTAAAGTTACTATTAACTGAATTTTAAGAGAATCTTTCTAAATTTGTAATAAGTATCTGTATCATCCAAGAGATTATTCATTTTACCTTCGTAATCAGTTTTTTTTAATTTCTCCTTCATTTATTTTGTCTGCTTTAGTAATATGCACATTTTCATTATTTATAAAATTTTCATGTGACTTTGAAAGTCTCTGAGGGCAATTGGAAATATAAATCATTCCCTATAAATCAATCAATATAAATAAGGACATGGTTTATAGTTCCATGATAAAACAAAATATTCCCAATTGTCCTCAGAGATTTTTTAAGATATATGAAAATCTAATAAAGAACAAACCGGCACAAAATCGTGACTGACCAATGCACAAATAGCCGGCACTTAGGAGAAAGGATCTTCCGACGACTTTTCGATCCGACTTTGACCATTTACAAAGTCACACTAACAGAAAGAGGAGGAGCCAGTATATATAGGTCAGCTGGCAGGGACGGAACAAGAGAGGTGGGAGTAGTAGTAGTAGAGGTAAAGCAGGAAGTTGAAGTAGTAGTAGAAGTAGTGGTAGTGTAAAGTAAGGAGAGTGGTTGGTGAGACAAGAATAGAAAGGGGGAGAGACAGAGGAGGCATAGGTGAAGGTAGGAGCCAAAGGTAATAGGAAAGGAAGTGGTAGTAGTGGACTTAGTGAAGACCAGAAATAAGGAGCACTGCAGGAGAGCTAAGAGCCCACAAGGGGTAAGACCAAAAACACAGGGGGTTGGGGAGTAAAAGACAAAACACCCAAGGCAGAAGAAAAGAAACCCAAAACAAGAAAAAGAAAAAATAGGAAAGAAGAGGTAGACGGAGGAGAAAAAAGAATCAGGTTAAGTCACGTGTATTCTGAAGCTTGGAGCATTTGACAATATAATGGGAAAGGAAGGCGTCTACAGAGACAAAGACTAAGATTCAAACAAGGAAACCTGTGTATAAGAAAGGATTCAACAAGACGGCGACTGTGAAAGTTAGACGGAGGGTAGGGAGATTAGTTTATTAATCTCAACATCTCTCTCCTTTCCTTAGACTTCAAATTTACTTTTCGCCTGACTAACACCTTTCGCTCCAATGTAGTTCGTACCTCTCCCACTGTTGATACTCCTGGTGTCTACTTTATTTCTTGTTCCTCTTGTCCTCTTCAGTACTTTGGAGAAACTGGCCGCTCTCTTTCTGACAGACTCATGGAGCACAGAAGAAGCGTTGGGCTTGCCGACACCAACAGTCCTCTTTTCTGTCATGTTAGAGAGCACAGTCATCCTCCTGACTGATCTTCTGCTAAAACTGTCTACCCTGCTTCTAACTTTCACAGTCGCCGTCTTACTGAATCCTTTCTTATACACAACTTTACTCGTATGAACCTTATTCCTGGCTTTGTCTCTGTAGACGCCTTCCATTTTCATTACATTTTAAAATGCTCCGAACTTCAGAACACACGTGACTTAACCTGATTCTTATTTCTCCTCTTTCTACTTCCCCTATTTTAATTTTTCTTGTTTTGTATTTCCTTTCTTCTGCCTTGGTTGTTTTGTCTTTTACTTTCCTACCTCCTCCCTTCCCCCTGTGTTTTTGGTCTTGCCCCTTTTGGGCTCTTAGCTCTCCTACAGTGCTCCTCTTTCTTGGCCCCTCAGGGGAGGTTCCTTGATGCTGGTGAGGGGCTCTTGATCTAACGAATTGGATCTGTGCTCCGGTTCCCTGAACTGACTCTGAATACCTTCCCCCCTTCACATGCGCTGTATAATCCTACGGGTTTAGCGCTCCCCCATGATTATAATAAAGTCTTCAGTACTTAGTACTTCCTTTCCTACTACCTTCGGCTCTTACCTTCACCTTTGCATCCTTTTTCTCTCCACCTTTCTATTCTTGCCCCACCAACCACGCTCCCTACTTTACATTATCATTATTTCTACTAATTCCACCACCAGCCTTATCTCTACCACTACTACTCCTCCCACCTCTCTTGCCCGTCCCTGCTAGCTGGCTCTATTTGCTATATACTGGTTCCTTCTTTCCTCTCTGTTAGTGACTTCGTAAATGGCCCAAATCTGACCGAAACGTCGTCGTAAGCTCCTCTCTATCCTAAGTGCCGGTTATTTGTGTAAAATCTCATAAACGTTGCCACAATAAAATAACATATTAGTTTAGTTGCACGTGTGTCTTTTTGCCTTTTAGTGGAATTGTGGTATGTCTCTCTCTTAACACCGTCAAGCAGGCTCCCACGTTATTTCTGAGCGACTCCAGGGTCACTTTCGACAACCAGACGGGCACAAAAGCCGGTTTTCAGTTAGCAGTGTCGGCTATTTAAGTTCGATTTATGAGTTATGTCGCATTACAGCTGTGATTTATGAGCTAAGCTGCCTTGCAGCTATGATTTATGAGTTATGTCACCTTGCATCAGTGATTCTTGAGTTATGTCCCTATGTATACAGGGTGTCCTGTGATATGCCTAGTTGGTGAGCAATATCTATAGAAGAGAGGCCAGTCTCTCTCTCCTCCAGATGATATACTCACGGTGGGCAATTTTGGCTTGCCTGCGATCCATAATATAGACGTGGCCGGTGTTGTTTGCCTGACTGTATTAGGAGTTATCACTCCCACAGTTATTACCATTTGAATCTACTTTCCAATGTGTATAACTTTTACACTCCATATTAGGCAAGCTCATGATATTCCTAATTACTTTCTTACGAAATAAGTAAACAGGTCGGAGGTATAATGACTTTTCTGTACTATATGTTTAAAAAATCAAAATTGTATTCGCTAGTGGAATGGTTGCTCAAAAAGCAGGACTACACATTCCACATCTATATCTGATTTACATAGGTTCAACATCGAATTGGTTTGCAAATAGAAACGATTAATCAAAAACCACTACATTAAATTCATGTTACAATACACCCATCATTATCTAAGCTGCTAATATAAACGAAAACATAAATATGCTTAAAAATAAACATACGTTACAAGCTGAGTAAGTTCATTCATGAAACCAGACTTTACTCCTCTGTTTACTATGTTTGAGTTGCCAGATATCATTTCTGCTCCACAGCGAGAGTCTGTAAACTTATTTCTCCACAGGTATACATATTACATTTTGATTAATTAGAATTTTATGACCACTGATACGGGCATGAGACAAGCACATGCCCAGAATCTTCTTATCTGTTTATAACAGTTACTTAAAAGTTCAGAATCTATATATCTGTTTGTGTATTGTAATTGACAGCAGGAATGGAAATGTTTGGTTTCTCTATACTTTATGTAAGTTGGTGTATCTATACATATACTGTGATTCCAACTATTGGCATGTACTTCATAACATACAAAGCTATATCTTAGGTAAATTTGCTAATTTGGAGGCCCTCATGAAACAAACTTGTGATAGGTGATGTGTCTTAAGTAGGACGCACACAGTTTCTTGGGTTGAGCCATTACCCAGTGGAGGGCGAAGCTCCACTCTGAATACTATCTTCATCTTGCTCACTTCGTTGTTTTTATGATTTGATTATAGCTTGGTGATGAAGGAGAGTGAAATTTGATTCGTATTATAGTTTGTGGATTTCTGTATTCACAAGGGTAAAAGTAGTAGAGAATAACTTGCTATGATTGGACTCGCTATGATTGGGTTGAGCTCTATAGGTCTGGGTCCCCAAAAAGGGTGTATCCCTCTATGATAATTTCCAGGTCCTCGAATATTTTTTTTTTTCGAAGACATGTTTTGGCAGATAAAGGTTTCGTGTCCCCAAGAGTTTGCCTTCACTCCATTTCCTCAGATCAAGATTCTTTTTCAAGATTTTTCCAGAAATGAAATTCGTTTTTAATACTTTATAAACCATACCCCCGGCCGGGATTGAACCCGCGGTCATAGAGTCTCAAAACTCCAGCCCGTCTGCATATGCAGAAATTGATGTCCTTAGACTTGCATAACCACTCTTGTCATCTCAGTCTCAGTCAAACTGACTCAGGGTGATTTCAATGCTTCACTTAAATACTTATCTTCTTCCCCTAGATTTGTTCACCGACTTTAATTTATATATACTTTTGTGAGGTTTTATTATTCTCATTTTCAGTGAGTGTAGTAACCACTCTGTTGTAAATTAACACATAAAATTAGTGGTATGAGGTGCATAAGATACATATTACAAGACGTGACCACGTAAATGACATTTAGGATTTATACAAAGGTAAAAATATTCATTCACTGATAAACGTTTTTTTTTCTCTGGTAAATAAAACAAAACATTACAAAGTACAATTTTATTGACATAATAATTTATGTAAAACTTCAAACATTCTTCAAGAATACATGTTAAGCATTTATGTACAATTTCAGTATTACGTGATTATACAGGTTTGTCTTCATGTTAAACGTTTAGTCTACATCATTAGGTATACACAGTGTTATACAGCTTTTCACGTTGTTTTTATAACATTTTTGATGGTAAGGTAAAGCTTATTCTAGGATACTCTTCTGTGTTTTAGGGAAATATAAGGGTGCCCATATCCTAAATATCTAGTTGCATCTATGAGGTACCTTTTATAGTCAAAGACGAACAAATCCATCTTTTTTAATCTTTACAGTACACACCCCTCAAGGAAGGTTCCTTGATGTTGGTGAGGGGCTCTTGATTTAGGGAATTGGATCTGTGCTCCAGTTCCCCGAATTAAGCCTGAATGCCTTCCACATCCCCCCCCCAGGTGCTGTATAATCCTCCGGGTTTAGCGCTTCCCCCTTGATTATAATAATAATAATAATTTACAGTACACATTACCCCTTCACACTGCTAATGGACTTACATACAAATATCTCAGTATATCTAGTACAGTCAACGTAATCCCATAGCGAACATGAGTTAACAGAGGTATGAAATAGGATGGGATTCCCTTTGCTCTACTGATGTTTCACATATGACCTTCCAACTTTAAAGAATACATTTTGCCTTTAATGCTACCAATTTACTAATATTATAATGTATCACTTCAGATTTTAATAATCCTAACTCCATTTTCCTACAAAAATCATACAATGGATGATCTGTGGGGTAATTAGAGAAATCAATATATAAGAACATAAGAAACAAGGAACACTGCACCAGGCCTACTGACCCATGCGAAGCAGGTTCATTCCCCCCCGGATAAGCCCAATGACCCGCCAAGTCAGGTCACTACCACTTAATGAAGAAGCACGGCATCATATCTAGTAGCACAAGTTAGTCAGGTCCCACTCACACCCACCCACACCCACGCATGCAGTTATCTAACCTATTTTTAAAACTACACAAAGTTTTAGCCTGAATAACTGTACTCGGGAGTTTGTTCCACTCATCCACAACTCTATTACCAAACCAGTGCTTTCCTATATCCTTCCTGAATCTGAATTTTTCCAACTTGAAACCATTGCTGCGAGTCCTGTCTTGGCTGGAAATTTTCAGCACGCTTTTTACATCCCCTTTATTTATTCCTGTTTTCCATTTATACAGCTCGATCATATCCCCCCTAATTCTACGCCTTTCGAGAGAGTGCAGATTCAGGGCCCTCAGTCTATCCTCATATGGAAGATTTCTGATACATGGGATCAACTTAGTGATCCTCCTCTGTACGTTTTTCAGCGCATTTATATCCATTTTGTAATACAGTGACCAGAACTGTGCAGGATAATCTAAATGAGGCCTAACGAAGGATATATAGAATTGAAGAACAACCTGAGGACTTCTATTATTTATACTTCTAGATATGAAGCCAAGAATTCTGTTAGTTTTATTGCGAACACTAATGCACTGTTGTCTTGGTTTTAGGTTACTGCTATCCAGAACTCCTAAATCCTTTTCACAATGAGTAGTATTACGATCTACATTATTTAGTTTATATGTGGCATGGATATTTTCCTGTCCAACACTTAGAACTTTGCATTTATCTATATTAAACTGCATTTGCAACTTCTCCGACCATTGCATCAGTCTGTTCAAATCATCCTGGAGTGCTCTAGTGTCCTCATTAGAATGAATTGGCCTATTTTAGTGTCATCAGCAAATTTGCTTATGTCGCTATTTATTCCCTCATCTATGTCGTTTATGTAAATTGTGAACAACAACAGGCCCAACACTGAGTCCTGCAAAACACCGCTTGTGACGTGCCCCCATTCTCATTTCTCTCCAATTATGCAAACTCTCTGCTGTCTATTTGTCAGCCATGCCTCAACCCAGGAAAAAATTTCTCCTATTCCGTGTGCCTTAAGTTTCCTCAATAACCTCTGATGTGGAATTCTATCGAAAGCCTTACTGAAGTCCATATACACAATATCATATTCATTACCATGATCTACCTCCTCAAACACCTTAGTGAAAAATTTTTGTAAATTCGTAAGACAGGAACGCCCCTTTGTAAAACCGTGTTGAGATTCATTAATCAATTTATGCGTATCAAGATGGCTACGAATTGCTTCGGCAATTATTGATTCCGTAAATTTTCCCTCTATGGAGGTAAGTCTTATTGGTCTATAGTTCGAAGCTAAGGACCTGTCACCTGCTTTGTAAATAGGTATTACTTCTGCCATTTTCCATTTATCAGGCACTATGCTAGTTTGCAGTGATATGTTGAAAAGATTAGCCAAATTTATGCTAAGTTCCTCTTTACATTCCTTTAACACCCTTGCAAACAGTTCATCAGGGCCTGGAGATTTGTTAGGTTTTAATTTCGCTATTTGTCTGAGGACCATGTCACTAGTTACCACAATCGTGCATAGTTTATTATCGTCCTGTTCTACGTAATCTATTATTTCAGGAATTTCACTAGTATTTTCCTGGATAAAAACTGAGAGGAAGTAAGTATTGAAAATTCCTCACATATCCTTATCACTGTCAGTGATCTGACCTGAGTTACTCTTAAGTGGGCCTATACATATAGTCCCTAATCTTATTTCTTTATACCTGAAAGAACTCAAGATTTCATGTCGTATTGTTCCAATCAATTTGTCTGAAGTTAAAATCTCCCATTAACACAATATTTTCATATCTAGATGCCTTATGAATTTCTTCCCATAACGGCTTACTGCACTCTCTATCAGGGTTTGGGAGCCTATAAATCACACCCAAAATAAATTTGTCATGACCCTCAAGAAATTGTAGCCAAACAGATTCTGTGTCTGATGTTTCTAATCTTATATCATGTCTAAGACAATTTAAATTATCTCTGACTTACATCGCCACTACACCACCCTTCCTGTTGACCCTATCAGTATGGAATAGTTTATAACCCTGCGTGTTGCATTCAGAAGGCATTTGTCTATCTTTCAAGTTGAACCAGGTCTCTGTTATACCAATAATATCTATATTACCTGCACTTGCAAATAATCTTAGCCCAGCTATCTTATTTCTTAGAGTCCTACTATTTGTATAGTAAACCTTAAGGGAGCTAGTCACTCGTTGCCCTGTGCTATCTCTCTTTGTTTGTTGATGAATTGATTTGCTTTTACTAGCAACTTTATTTTGAATAATGTGTTTTAAACATATCCCTGAGGTATCTCGGCAATATCTGCTGTTTTCAACCTTAATACTGCAGCCTGTCTGTTTCCCACAGACACCCATACCTCTATAATCTATCAGTTTAAAGTCCTAGACAAGTCGTCAATCACACCCTCAATTGAATTGGCTAATGCAACCACTCCAGCCCCAGAGAGATAAACCCCATCCCTTGCATACATATCACGTTTGCCATAGAACTTGTCCCAGTTATCAATGAATGGGATTGCAAGTTCCTTGCAGTACATGTCTAGCCAGCAATTTATTCCAATTGCCCTAGACATCCATTCATCGCCCACTCCCTTTCTAGGCAAGATGCTACATATGACTGGGATCCCTCCATGAGACCTAACTACTTCTATGGCTAACCTGTACTTATCCAGCAGCTCCTCTCTCCTGCCCTTCCCAATGTCATTACCCCCAGCACTAAGACAGATAATGGGCTTGTTCGCATTACCTGCCATAATATTATCCAACCTGCTGACTATGTCACCAACACCAGCTCCAGGAAGGCACACTCTCTGTCTGACCTTTCTGTCTCTGTTACAAAATGCACGGTCCATATATCTTACCTGAGAATCGCCTACTATTAAAATATTCTTACCTTGATTAGCAGGGGAATCATTGGTACCTTCAACCTCGCTAACCACTGAAGTACACTCGTCTTGGAGAACAGAGAATCGATTTCCTACCTTCACATCTTCTCTATGAATTCTCCTCATCTTCCTTCTTCCTGAACTGTGAACCATTGCCAGTTAAAGTGGCTGCCACCATCATTGCTGGTGACTATTTCCTCCTTACCAGCTAAATCCTTCTCACACTCACTCCCAAATTCATCTATGCTAAGCTTCAGCCTCCTATTTTCCTCCTAAAGAAGTAGAAACTCCTTCTTCAACACTTGAACCTGAGATTCTAAAACACTACAACAAGCCATGGTGCTTGGTAACAGCCCATGCTAACTCCTAATAGCTTAGGCAAGTATGACCACACGTGACCACTGACTTCACCTGTTAAAGGAAAGTACTGGTTTGGAAATAGAGTTGTGGATGAGTGGAACAAACTCCCGAGTACAGTTATTGAGGCTAAAACGTTGTGTAGTTTTAAAAATAGGTTAGATAAATACATGAGTGGGTGTGGATGGGTGTGAGTTGTACCTGACTAGCTTGTGCTACTAGGTCTGATGCCGTGCTCCTTCTTTAAGTTAAAGTGAACTGACTAGGTGGGTCATTGGGCTAATCCGTGGGGGTGGACATGGACCTGTTCCACGTGGGTCAGTGGGCCTGCTGCGGTGTTCCTTCTTTCTTATGTTCTTATGAGTGGGTGTGGCTGGGTGTGAAATGGACCTGACTAGGTACTAGGTTGGACGCAGTCCTATTCCCTTTAGTGACGTGTCTGACCTCACTAGGTCAAAGCACTGGCTTAAACCGGTGGGGAGAATTGGAGCTGCCTCAGATTGATGGGCTAGTTGTAGAAGTCGTGAAGAAGGTCATGTAGATGTCTTCTTAATCAAGATACCATGATGTTGCAGTGCCTGAAAAGTTGCGCAAGACAGGTATACAATACCGAGAAGATGAAAGTTAAGACACTTGTGCAACATCTGGTTATCTTTATTGTAGACATTTCGTCATCCAGTGGCTTTATCAATACAGATTCTTGGACATAATTAGAAAAGAGACGAACTATATACAGAAGATGAGGTAATCAGTCCCTCAGCCTTGGAGGTGGTGTTTACAGCACCATGGTTATAGAGATTCTGAAGCACAGGTAAGGAGGTTGGCGCTTATATAGGCGTCAGTGAATAGGGACGTGTAGCAGACGAGGGCATAGTCACTGGTAGGCGGGATTCCCCAGGGAAAGTAGGTCCTTTCAGATTGATGGGCTAGTTGTAGAAGCCGTGAAGAAGGTCATCACACCAGTAACAACCAACTTGGTCACCAATTACTCAACTTCACAAACCATAAACACCTAATTCATCTCGGCCCAGACTTCAACACCTTCTACAACCACACGGGCCAAGGCAAACCAGACATCATTCTGGCAAACCGAGCCAGCTCTCTATTTCAACACTACATCTCACCTGGCCCTATTACAGGCTCTGATCACATCCCAGCCATCTTACACATCTCCTCCAACCCTATCCTCATTCCAACCACACCTTTCTTCTCCTACAAGAACGCTGACTGGGATGCTTTCAAACAACACATAGACAATATTAACCTCACCTATGACTACAGCAACAAACCTATCTCTGACATCGATACTCAACTTGATCTCATCCAGGACACCATTACACAAGCAGCCAACACTGCAATACCAAAGAAAACTCACACCACTCGTTATTCCTTCAAACCGTCACTCAGAACAACAAGACTAATTATCTGCTACCACAACCGCTTCCTCTACAACACACATAGATTTAATCAAGTCCGATTAGATCTCATTTACCTTAGAAACAACATTCTACACAGTCTAGACCAAGACCACAACAATCACTGGTCACAACTCATACAACAAGCGGACAAACAGCATATCAAAAACACTAAAGCCTTCTGGAACTTTATCAAAAAAATGAGAGGCACAACTCCCACCAACAAATTCAAACACATCACCCACAACAACACACACATCTCAGACCCGCAGGCTGCTACCAACATCTTCAAACACATCTGGGAGAACATCTTCCACCCTCACCCACCTCAACCTAACGTTATTCAACACATTCAGAACATAGAACACTGGAACACTGTACACGCACAAGAAACAACACCAGATAGCCACATACATCTAGACTCTCTCACCTCCTCCCAAGAACTCGACACTCCTCTCACCAACACAGACATTAAAACTCTCCTCAGACACCTTCCTCCCAAGGCTCCTGGTGCCTCTGGCCTAAACCATATTATCCTAAAACACCTTCCTGACTCTATCATTACTGCCTACACAAACCTCCTCAATGCCTCCCTTGCCTCTGGATACTTCCCCTCCCTCTTCAAAGCTGCTACTGCTATCCTCCTTCCTAAACCCAATAAAGACCACTCTGATCCTAGAAACTATCGCCCTATCAGCCTCCTCGAAACTTTAGGAAAACTCTTTGAAAAACTCATCAACCATCGCCTTCGCAGATACCTGGAACACAACTCTCTACTTTCTGATGGCCAGTTTGGCTTCAGAACACACAGATCCACACAGGATGCCATTAACATCATTCTCAACTACATTCACATAAACACAAAACAAAGAAACAGGACAGCCCTGGTTGCAAAAGACGTTGAAAAAGCTTTTGACACTGTCTGGCACCAAGGGCTCAAGTACAAACTCTGCACTAACTTTAACCTGCCTCTCACTACTCGTAAACTCCTCTGCAATTTCCTAGACGGCCGTACCATGAGAATAAAATTCCAAGGCTGTTACTCTGACTACTTCTCACTAAATGCTGGAGTACCCCAGGGATCTGTCCTCTCCCCTACCCTCTACATTTTATACACTAACGACATTCCAACACCTGTATACCAAAATTCCATCACACTAGCCTATGCAGACGACATTATACAGCTTATCACTCATGCCGATATAGATACACTCACACACAAAACACAAAATGAGGTCGACAGGATAGCCATCTGGGAACAAAAATGAAGGATCAATACCAATGCAGCTAAATCCAGCATTACATATTTTAACTACAGGAAACGTGATCCTCCATTACCTGTCGAGCTCAGAACAGCTGACACCCGCACTTACATCCCCATCACACAATCTGTCACTGTCCTTCTTCGCTTACACGGACACATTCACTCAAGACATGCAATAGCTAGTAAGGCCCTTGCGGGCCTCTACAAGCTGAAACATGCCTCCCAACGCACCAAACTACACCTCTATAAATCCCTAATACGTCCTCTGATAACTTACTCTCCTCTAGCCCTCTCTCTTGCAGCTAAAACGAACTTACTTAAACTCCAGCGTGTCCAGAACAAGGCGCTGCGCTGGGTGTTTGATGTCAGATGGGAAGACTTCACCACAAGCGAGTCTCTCCATGCCCAATTAGACATCCCTGCTCTGAATCTGTACTGGAAGACGCTCAGTGACAGACAGATAGACAAACTTGAGACAAGACACGACTACTGGACCTCTCTCCTTGACGAAGACATTCGCAGACCCACAAGCCAACACAACCTTTGCTACACCTTGTATGATCCTGCTCCTAACCCTATTTACAAATAACCTTGGATTCTCTGACAGGTACCATTCTCTGACCCGCTTTCGCCTTAGCTTTAGGGTTAAGACATGGCTCAATTCTACACTCCTCTCTAGCTCTAATCTTTGCCTGTCCCGTCCTTCCCGCTCACCCCACCGGAGTCTCAATAGAAGAGCCTGAATTTCTCTTCTCAATATCTGTCCCACGATCGCCTTCGCTGCTGGGTTAAGCCCTGGCTTTATTTCTACGACTAAGAACACTCCTCTCCAGCACTATTCTTCGTCTGTCCCGTCTTCCCCGCTCATCCCATTTGGGATCTTACCTGTACTATCGTTCGTTAGTACCTGTGCTTCAGAATCTCTACAACCATGGTGCTGTAAACACCACCTCCAAGGCTGAGGGACTGATTACCTCACCTTTTGTATATAGTTCGTCTCTTTTCTAATTATGTCCAAGAATCTGTATTGATAAAGCCACTGGATGGCGAAACGTCTACAATAAAGATAACCAGATGTTGCACAAGTGTCTTAACTTTCATCTAATGGAGTTGTCTATAAACTATCGCCAGTCTCCTGATCGATATTCAAGTCCCATTCGAAAAAGTCCAGTGATGTTATTTCAGTATACGAGATTTTCTTCTTGGCTGAAGTAAGGAAGGAATTCAACCTCTCTTGTCCGGTAGGCTTCTGTTTTAACTTCCTGTTGTAGACGGTTCTTTTCTTTTAGTCTGGATGCTAATTGTTCAGATGCTTGCTTTGACAGAGTGAGGTCACACATCAGATCACTGAGTTCTTCAGAGAATTGCTGGGTTGTTGAAATGCTTACTTCATTTTCAATTCCACTGTTATCACCTGTGTTACATCCTAAACCCTGAGTTTCTTCAACATCTGACAACGGAACGTCAGGCAGTGTTGTAAACACTAGTATGGAAACGTCTTCACTGTGTGGCACAGGTCTCCTTGCTCACTGTAAATCAGGTTATTCCAACTTGACTTTCTGATATCGATTGAAACATATACACTCTCCATACAGAAATAACAATCGTCATGGAAATTTTTCGTCTCTCTCTACACCATAGGCACTCCGAAGTTTAAACTTTTCCTTTGTCTATTTCTCCACTGTCGTATGCATTCTGAACAGGTTTTGCAAATCATATATGGAGCCCAAGATTTGTTCTCCAAGTGCCACTCCAAAATACGCAAGATAGGCTTGATTATACAAAATCTGTGATGTCTTTGTTTTCGCAAAACGTATTCACTACAGATGTAGCAAAATGTCTTGGGATTGTTTAAACAGACTCTTCGTGAAGAACTTATGTTTATCTAGAAAATAAGTATTCGGTTTTGATACAACTCCGTTTGTTAAATATAAAATCATTAAAAATACAATTCAAATTTTTATTAAAACTATCTGTATGTGCAAATTGTCACTAGAGTCTGTTTGATAAACCACCTGCCATTTTCGAAATCAGCAACCCAAAAATACATTAAATACCTTCAAATATATTTGGCAACGAAATTTCAGTTTCTTCATTTGCTTCAGTTTCGCCTATTTTTCAGTGAATTCTGCCCATACAGACATGCAAATGCTAGTTATTAATTTGAATCTTATCAGTTGCACTAGAAAAGCTGATGGCTACCTCCCCTCGCCAGGTAAACTTTGTACACCGTGCATGAACGTCTGCTTTCAAATGCTAATTGTTGCCATTTGTTAGAAAATATAATTGCTAGTGTTCACTTTTTAAAATTGTTGTTTACCTTTCCTGACAAAGTTGTCTGACAGACAGCTGTCACCACTAATATATAAACACCATGTTTTCGCGTAGCATGAGCTGGTGGTAGCTGCCGACGGAGGTGGAGAGATTGTGCACTCTATCGTGCAAGTGGAGGTGGCAGACGTTAACGACAACGAACCGTATTTCCTGCATCCAGAGCCCACCGTCACGGTTATAGAGGAAGACGACCGTGACCTCCCACTGGTTATAGCTAAGGTCAGAATTTTTATTTAAAAAATTATGTTCACCCGTAGTGAGCGGCTACAGTATTCTCATGAGCGTCACGGCATGGGAAATGTTATCTATGTTTTCATGAGATCCTCTCCCACAAGATGGGTTTCTTACACAGAGTTGTGAAATCCGTCAGTCTGGGGTATGGTGGTCATTGTCAATTATTTCACTATGGCTATTTTGTCATGAGACGCACAGACTCAGTTTGAAGCGTTGTGCAAACATAAAAGAGAACTGATAAGAAGAAAAGAGTCTTAGTGGTGAATACTATATGCCTGTATGCTGGGTACTGTGTGCTGGGTACTGTAGGCCTATGTGCTGGGTACTGTATCCCTTTGTGCTGGATATTGCATGCTAGTGTGCTGTATACTGTATACCTGTATGCTGCACTCTGTATACCTGGGGGTTGGGTGCTGTATAATTATATGCTGGGTGCTGGAGGCACCTAGGTGAAGGCTCAACACAAGGGCCCTGGAGAAAGTCTCCGCTGTCACCTTAGAGAAGGCCTCCAGAGCACGGAGTACATACACCACCAATTACTGTAACTAGTCTTCCATTCAAGAGTGTCTTTCCCAGAAGGCGAAGCGAGATTGCAATCGCAGAGACCATAACAGCCTCTGCTGCCACTTGAGGGGAGCCTCGAGCGCCCGGATTATATAGTAAACACTGTCTTTAACAGGTAGAGGCACGTGACAAAGACCCAGGAGACCGTCACGGCCTGCGCTACCACTTGAAAGGAGATGGCGTCGACGGCCTGGCCCCGGGTAATGCCTTCTTCAGCGTTCACCCACACACCGGAGAACTCCGACAACTCAGGGTGACTCTTGCGCTCTTTGTTCCTTATCGTTGCTCAGTGAGACGTGATGCTTGTGTCTTTATGTTTATGTGACTTGATGATGCTTGCGTGATTTGATGTTTATGTAGCTTGATGTTTATATAACTTGATGTGACTCAATGAACTTGTGTGCCTTGAGAATTTTTGTGTGACAAAACTACTCTTGTGAAATGATGTTGAGTGACTTGATGCTTGTGTAGCGATGATGCTTGTGACTTGATGATGTTTGCGTGACGATAATGTTTATGCGACATGATGTTTGTGAAACGATGGTGTCTGTGTGATTCTGATACTTGCGTGACTTAAAGATATTTGTGACACTATGTGTTGTTTTATGAGGTTTGAGTGACACTGATGTCTGGATGATCATGTTTGTGTGACTTGTTTGTGGAAATTGATGTTTATGTGACGATGTGTGTGTGTGTGTGTGTGTGTGTGTGTGTGTGTGTGTGTGTGTGTGTTTGTGTGTCTTGATGAATGTGTGATGAAGATGTTTGCGAGACTTGATGAGATTTGTGTGACGATGTTTGTGCGACTTGATGAAATTTGTGCGACGATGATATATGTGTGTCTTGATACTTGTGTGACGATGAAGTTTGTGTGATGAAGTCTGAGTGACGTTTGTGTGACTTGATGGTTTAGAAAGACACGTAAGCAAACACTATGACATATTTATTAGAAAACGTTTCGGTCCTGGGACCTTGATCACTTCTAACATACAGAGGTAGAAACCAACTTGTCGGTATTTATTACCAAGGTTTATACCATCTCGTGTGACTTGATGTTTGTAAGACTTGGCGATTGTATGACTTGATTTTTGTGTGATTTGATGTATGTGTTGACTATATGTGACTTGATGTTTATATGATCTGAAGAACTGAGACACTTATGCAACATATGGGAATGGAAATAAATGGTATAAAATACCGACACAATGGAAATATAAACACATATGCAGTTTAATGTGATCCTTTATTGACAACGTTTCGCCCACACAGTGGGCTTTTTCAACTCACAAACAGATCTGTAGATGAGTGGTTCAAAGAACCGACATGTTGTTAAATTAGACACATGTGCAACTCTTGGGTATCTGTATAGATACCCAAGAGTTGCACATGTGTCTAATTTAACAACAAACAAATCTACTTGGGGTGTATGTATAATGTTCGCCAAGACCATAGTCCTGGCACGGGTCCCAATCTTGCGATGACCCGTCTCTGGCACCCGATGGAGAAAGGTTTCCACAATGATGCGACGCATGCCGCTCAAGCGCCCTTCTGGTCAGTTCAACTGGTGCATCTCATAAGCGACACCATATGTAACTATGGACACTAGCGAGGAGGAGGATATGTCATTATCACAGGTAACAGCTTGTCTGGTTCGTTGACCCCATGGTACACTAGTGTGGCCGCAGTCATCTCTGGGTCCTCTTCGGGAGGGAATATCACCCCTAGTTGCCTGCGGAGTGTCTCAGTAGCTTCGCACTCTAGAAGATAGTGTGTTAGGGGCCGCTGGACAACGTGCTGACAGTACTGGCACATCTCCTCCTCAGCCTTGTCTACCATCATCTTGGCTGTGGGAAAGCCCAAACGAAGCCGATGGATGGCGGTACACTGCGCTCTGGACCAGCTTCTGTCATATGGAGGGGGTTCTCCCTGAGTCGCTGCTCGGTACCACTGTTGAGATGGAGTATCACCTAAGACCTCCTCCATAAGTTTCGTGGCTCTGGCAGCCACCAGTTTGGTCTGTCTTAGGCTGATTGGGACAGTAATCCCAACATGTGGATAGTCTGTTGCTGCCTTGGCTGCATCATCTGCCGCCTCATTTCCCCGGATGCCAGCATGGCTGGGGATCCAGTTCAATGTCGATCTATTACCCTGAACTTCTAAGGCTGTCATTATGCTCAGGATCGATGTGATGAGGTGAACATTATCCTGTGGTTGAGGATGGGAGAGGGCATTGATTGCAGAGGTGGAATCAACATGTATGACAGGTCGGAGTCGATGTCGTAGGGCATGTGACAATGCCTGTTGAATCGCCACCAGCTCAGCTTGAAGGATCGTGCAGTGGTCAGGGAGTCGCCAGCCTTGTGTGTGACCATTGTGGTACAGTCCAGCTGCTGCTCTCTTCCTGTCAGGGTCGACAGAACCATCTGTGAAATACACTGCACATGTGCCTCCCTCTGCCAGTGCCATGCTTGTCTCAGCATGATTGCTGAGGGTGTCTTGACTGCAGAGACACTTAGAGATGGGTAGCTGCATAATGAAAACATCGGCTGGATCTGGGCGCCAGGGAGGTGGTGGATGGTACCCAGCAACAGGAAGGTCACAACTCTTCTCACAGAGCAGCTGTACAGGCAGCAGCTTCCGCCCAGCAGCACAAAACGAACGAATCCAGGAGTAGTCCGTGAAGAGTGTGGGATCTTGTGACATGGTTGTTAATATCCGTCTCCTTAGTGGGGTACCTTGCTGCCGGTGCAGAATCGTGGCCACTTTGCAGGCGTTTATGTATCTTACTCTGTCAGCCAAGGAAGGAAGCCGGGCCTCAGATCTGAGACATACTGTGTTGGTCCAGATGGGGGCACCAAGCATAGTTCTTATCGCCTGGTTTTGTACGACCTCCACCCTTTGCCTGCTCTGCGGGAAGAGATGAGCTAACGCCGGTGCACCGTAGTCAATGAGCGAGCGTATAGCTTGTATATAGTACAAGCGAAGTACATCTTTGCTTGCCCCTGCACGGTGTCTCGTCATGGCTCTCATGGCGTTGAGTCTGAGTAGAGCACGTGACCTGACATACTCGGCCTGTTTCTGAAAGGTCAGCTTTTTATCAATGTAGATTCTCAAGTACAGGTAGGAGCCTGTCCACTCAAGTTCTATATCCTGAATACGTAATCTATTCACAGAATCTGGTCCCTTGAACATCATTGCAAGAGATTTCTCGGCCGAGATCTTGAGGCCTAGTTCCTTGCAAGACGGCGTAATTAGGTCCAAAGCTCTCTGAGCCTGTCGTTCTAAATTGCCTTTCCCATTCACTACGAGTGCAAGATCATCAGCATAGCTGAGGAGCTGTGTACCACTATGAAAGGGAAGGTTCACAAGTTCCTGCATAAGGATGTTAAACAGGGTAGGACTGAGCACACCTCCTTGTGGCGTACCGTTTTCCAGGGATTTAAAGGAAGAGTAGTGTCCCTGAAAGCTGACACAGGCCTGCCTGCCCCTAAGGTAGGACTCTATCCAGGCCAGGAGGCGTCCTTTGATTCCCTTCCGAGCTAGTATTGCCAGAATTGCTGTGGGGCTAGCTAGCTCAAATGCCTTCTCAAGGTCGAGGTAAACGACGATACTAGGTTTTTTGTTGCTATCAGCAATCTGGCTTAGTAGAGTGGTTATGCACTCTGCTGTTCCCACTCCTTTGGTGAAGCCAAATATGTGATGATGAGAGGGTCCAAGTTTTCATAGGAGGCGGTTTAACACCATCCTCTCAGCAGTCTTGGCTAAGCAGCTGGTCAGCGATATGGGTCTCATACTGCCTGGGTCCTTGGGCTTTGGAATTGGTACGATTGTAGCTTTCTTCCAAGCTGCTGGGAGTGTCCTGGCCCTCCACGACTTGTTAATGACGTCTAGTATGGCCTCCCATCCACTCTGCCCAGCCCGTGCAATCATGGAGTACGTCACACCATCGATGCCCGGGGCAGTGTCACCTGTGTTCTTAATGGCACGTCGGAGTTCCAAGTCCGTGAGGTCTACATCAGTCACATCTTCCGACTCACATGCAGCTTGTATCGTTAGCTGGCGCTGTGGCAGAAGATCCGTCTGTATATTCCGGATGTCCTGTGGGAGCTGAGTGGAGGCTCCCCTGGAAGTGAAAAGCTCCACTAGTTTCTCTGCTTCCTGGGATGGGTTCGGGTGTGCTGGTGGCCTCGGCTTGCTCTTGCCAGTTGCTATGTTGAGCTTGCCCCATATCTCAGATAAGGTGGTGTGATGCCCGAATGTTGAGCACCACTCCAGCCATTTCTCAGTTTTTACTCTGAGAGAGACTCTGCGGGCATGATGCATAATGGCTCTCAGAGTATTCCTGTTCTCTGCCGTAGGGTTACGCCTGTATAGCTTCCTAAAAGAGTTGATGCGGTGGTTCTGCTCCCGCACCTCGTCGTTGTAGAACCACCAGTCTCTTTTGTGAGTGCGTCCTGCGGACTTCTTTGGAATTGCGCACTCTGCTGCCTGGATGAGAACAGTGATTAGCTCCTGTTCAGCCGTATCACAGTCTTCAGATAGAGAGTATGTGGACCACCAGTCATGAAGATAATCCTGGAACACCTTCCATTTGGCCCTCTTTACGTCCCATCTAGGAGGCAGCACAACTGTGGGAGGCCTGTTGATGTTGAAGGTGGTGATCACTGCAAAGTGGTCACTGACAAGGTGAGGATGAGTTTCCCATGTGGCTCCTGCTGTGAGTTGTCTTGACCCAAAGGTAAGGTCGAGGCAGCCACCCAACAGGTGTGTGGGGTCTCCATTGTTTAGCAACTTTACCCCTGGAATATCGTGTAGGAGCATTGCTATGTGTCTGCCAGCAGCATTGGTTGCTGAGTGAGAGTGCAGTATTGGGTGATGTGCGTTGAAATCTCCACCAACAATAATACACTCAGTACTTGCTAGTGCGAGGAGCTCTGCAATGTCGAGGGTGTGTCTTGGGTTCTTGTAAATGTTATAGATGGTAATGGGCGCCCCAGGTATGTGCACAAGGATGGCCTGTACCTCGACATCCTCCCCACAGTCCAAAGGGTTGGCTATAACCTCGTGAGGTATTGTATTGGATACAAATACAGCTGTGCCTCTGCAGTGAACGCCCGGGTCCACGTGCCGAAAATACAAAGCAAAACCGGGTAGTCTTGGGCACATAGTCGGGACAGTCAGCGTTTCTTGTAGCAAGACGATGTCAACCCGATCCCGAATTACTGCCTCCAGCAAGAGGTGCTGTTTGCTCCTTAGGCCCTGAATGTTCCATTGTAGAACCTTGAGGGTGTGATTTGGTACTGAGGTTATTCCGTCGCTGTTGTTTCCTGAGCTGGAGACTGAGTCCTGCCCGCTCCGAGAACCTGCAAATTCATGGCATCCACTGTCTCCTCCTCGGTCAGCAAGCACACTCTCAGGAGCATATTGACCATCAGCCGGAATGTGCTCTGTTGTTCCGTGGAGTTGATTGTGTTGCAAATAAGAATCGTGAACACCTTGATGAGTGCTACGAGATCCTCCCTGGTGAGAGCCTGATTTGGGGTTGGGTTTGAAACAGTGGATATTATCTGGGCTGTTGTGGTCTGTAGGGACTGCAGAGGGTTGGATTTCTTTATTGTATGCACCGTGGTCTGTTGCTGTTGGGTAGCCGGGATCTGCTGGTGAGGTGCCAGTTGAGTCTGCAAAGCGCCTGTGCCGGGTAAGGAGTGCCTGCGTTGTTGTGCTATGACCGGTGGGGGCTTGTTTAGTGCCACCTGCTGATCGCATTGACCAGATGCACCCTGTTGACGCCTCCTGTTCCTCTTGTTTCTGTTTCTTCGTTGAGGTAGTGGTGCAGGAGGTTCTTGACCTTGACGCCTGGTTGAGACTTCGAGGGTTGGGAATTCCTGGGCATTGACTTGGGTTAGCTGCTGAGAGATCTGCGGTATGGCAGCGTTCTCTGCACCCATCGTCTGCTGAGAGTGATGATCCGTCTTAGCCTGTTGCCGAGTTCTTGGCGTCTTCCAGACTCCTTGAATTCTGGCGAGCCTCTCGGGGCATCGAGGATTCCAGGCATGATGTTTCTGCCTGCAGTTCGGGCATCGCGGAGTGGGTGGCAATGCATTTTTCAGCTTGGTGATGCATTCCTCGGTAGGGTGGTGCTGGCTGCAGACACCGCAGATTTCTCTGTTCGGACAGAGTGCACCCAGGTGTCCATAACGCTGACACTTGAAACAGCGAACTGGTTCTGCTGTGAAGGTCCTGACATCGTACTTGCCCCAAGAACCGAGGTCCAGCTGGGATGGCAGTGGTCCTACATGCTGAATGAGGACCTGTCGGGTTGGTGCGTTGCCTGCCGTCTTTGCCTTGAGACGTTGAGCTGACACCACACTGGGGTGAGCTGCTACTGCCTCGATGGGCATCATCAGCGAGTATCGCATCACTACACCCTTGGTGATTTTGTGCCGAGAGTCCAGTTCCTCCAGGGTGAATGAGCGATCTGTCTCCATGACTCTTTTCAAGGTGGTATACATTTCCTTGTTGAGAGGAGTCAATATTGGTTCTCCCCTCAAGTTGAACCATATCTTGAACTTCAGGTTGTGTCGTGATTCCAGGTATGAAACAACGCCATAGTGGGTTCTGTGGTCCCCGTAAGACTTCACCTTGAATTTGCCAGGTCGGTTGAGCTGGTTTGCCTGCTCCTTGGACGGACGGTGCTTCTTCTTGGTTTTCGGGGGTTGGGGTGTTTATTTCCTCCCCTGTTTCCATTGTCGCTGGCTCCATGGTTGGAACTGTCAGATCTGCTACAATGTGAGCAGGATCTTCCTCTTCCTCTCGCAACTTCTTCGCTAGAATTGCGCCCCACATTTCCAAATCCGAGTCCTCCGTCGTGTTCATGGAGCATCGTGGCCTCTTCTTTTCGGCAGAAGCCATGCGCCTATCTTGTGATAAGGTAGTGAACTCCGTCCCTTCCACCTGGGGTAAGCAAAGCAAGCAAGCAAGTGCAGGTAAGATCCCAATGGGATGAGCGGGGAAGACGGGACAGACGAAGAATAGCGCTGGAGAGGAGTGTTCTTAGTCGTAGAAATAGAGCCAGGGCTTGACCCAGCAGCTAAGGCGATCGTGGGACAGACTTGGAGAAAAAACGGGAAGAGAGCAAGCTGTGTATGGAACTGAACTTCTCCAGGCCGAGGGACCAACAACCCCAAACTCCACGACCTCAAGGGCGATGGACCGACCACACCGCCCCCACACCTCCACTGCTCCCGCCCACCTTCTGTACTGAAGAAGCCCACTGTGTAGGCGAAACGCCCCGGAACAAAGTCGCCCATCTGTTGCCTATATGTCTCACCCACCAGTCTCGTGGTAGGTGAGGTCTTTGAGTCTCGAGAGCTGGAAGTTTCCAGGTCACAGGAGAGGGCATCAGACATGTGGGAGGTTATTTTAGTAGTTGAGGAGGCAGGTTTGCAGTGGAGCCATTTGCAAACTTCTTGAAGCTGCTCCTGGAGAGGTGGTATAGCGTTGTCTTGTTGGAAAAAGTGAAACGAAGAGGCTTGATGAACTCAAGAACTTGCTTGAGTGTGAAGTGAAGAGGTGATTCGCAGGCATACTTGACTGTTCCATCACCGAGGCCTTTGTATAGTTCAGAGCAGGTCATGGTGTCAGCGTTCGAGGGAGAGGTGTAGAAAGTAAGGTTTTCCCAAGAGGGTGTGCTGGAGTCGTCGCTATCTGCTTCGTCGGGGGATTCGTCAGGAAATTCTTGTTCAATTGTTTCTACAGTGATTGTGTCATGAGGAGGCTGGGAGTCTAGAGTATTTGCGGTCTGGCTGGTTGTTGGTGGTTGTTGAGAGGTGGCAGTGGTCACTGGGCGTGGTTCAGGAGTGTTTTTTGGGGCAGAGTTAGGATTTGGGCCTGAAGTTGATGTGAAGTTAGCGATGTTTGGGATAATCTTGAGGAAGTCCTGTGATGTTGGCGAGTCAGGAAAGTTGAATGACGGCATGTTGTTAAGACGGAATAGTTCGTTAATTGTAGTGTTGAATGTGCCTGGGTTTGCTGCATTTGCAAGGTGTGCATACATCATGCAGTACAACACCTTAGAGGGAGCAGCGTCAGGGAGTGCAGAAAGGGAATTGCTGGATAGAGATGACTGCTGTTTGGCTTGTAGAATTCTGGTGGTGTCCGACTGGAGTTTTGAAATGGCGGTGTATGTCGGCGATTTGGGACTATTCTTCTTGGTTTCTTCTTTAATTTTTTCGACATTACTTCTTTTCGTAGTGGGCATTTAGCTGCAAGGGTATGATGAGTACCCTTGCAGTTAAGACATGTTGGAGTGGCACTGGTGGTGGTGCAGGCTTTGAAGTTATGACCTTCTTTTCCACAGGTAGAACAGAACTTTTTGTCTTTAATGGGGCAGTCCTTTGTTGAATGTTGATAAGAGTAACAGTTCCAACAGGGAGAGACATGTGCAAAACGTTCAGGTTCAATGTGGCGTGGATGTATGTGGTAATATGAGATAGCTAGTCCATTAGCGAGTGCTTGGGTAGCCATATCTATGTTTGAAAAGGTGATTTTGATCATAGATGAGGCATTGGGAATTCGTGTGATGGTGTCTACAGAGGCCCAGGTGTTTTGGTCTTCGATAGAGGTCTTCAGTTCATCCGTTGGAATAGATGTGATTATCTTATCCAATTGTTTAACAAAAACTGAACGTTTCGCCAGCAAGGAGGGAGACGGTGATATGATGAATTGACGGTCCCGTAATGTGTTCATTGCAGTGTCGTCCATAAGTTTAGCTGCTTCATTGTCGTCGGTGCAGACGACAATAAAGGAATCCTTGAGTGAGTGGATCGCTGTGAATTTGAGATGTAGGCAGGTCCTCATAGCGGCAGCAAGTAATAGTTTAGTGGAATCATTTATAACACCACTGGCTGGTTTGATTTTAACACGATGTGCGAACATTGTCGAACAGGTAGAGGTTACCCTCCCCAACGGGAATCGTAGGGAGACTGACCTGGGGTGTATGTATGTATAATGTTCGCCAAGAACATTATACATACATACACCGACATGTTGATAAATTAGACACATGTTGCACATGTGTCTAATTTATCAACATGTCGGTTCTCTGAACCATTCATCTACAAATCTGTCAGACACTGCAACTTCTTGGGATCTTAATACTTAGTAATTCTTCGCTTGCCTAATTCTTGGGCACGACCTACTTCCACATTGAACAAATGTGACACGACCTATGACTGCTGCACCTCTCCTGCCATACGGTTTATAAGCTGCTTCTCCGCTGATATGCCGTATTCTATTCAAGATTGATGGACTGAACACATCGACTCAAGGTTTAGGGACTGATTACCTCATTCTCCTCCTGTTCTTCAAGTTTCTCCTACGTATGGACTGATGAAGCCACTGTGTGGCGAAACGTTTCCTCAATAAAGATACCCAAGAGTTGCACATGTGTCTAATTTATCAACTGGTAATGTCCTTGATGGTCGTGGTTGTGGAGGTAGATACTTGAAAGGAGGTATTGGAAAAGATGTTGGAAACGTGTTTGGCAATGGAGTTGGTGGGGAGGACTATGTATCTCTTCTCGGCAGTGTCTTCTCTGGGTGTGTTGAAGATGTTTAATGCCCGTCGTCTGCAGTCTCTGATGAAGTGACGAGGATAGTGGAGTTTAGAAAATACTTGTTCAATTATCGTGCATTCTTCTTCAAGGAACTCATTGCTGCAGATTCTGAGTGCACGCAGGAAGAAGCCTATAATTACACCACGTTTGGTTTTGGTGTCGTGGTGAGAGTAAAAGTGGAGAAGGTCGATTTGGTTGGTAGGTTTTCGATAGACTTTAAAACGAAGTTCGTGGTCAGCTTTGCAGAGCAGAACATCAAGGAAAGGAAGAGTGTTGTCGACTTCTTCTTGAAGTGTGAACTGGATTGAAGGGTTGACCTGGTTGAGCTTGTCTTGGAGAGCTTGAACGTTGAAGCGTTTAGGAGTTATGAGGAGAATATCATCAACATAACGGAGCCAGGTGACAGACGAAGGAATAATGGTGGAGAAACGTTCGGCTTCTAGATGTTCCATGTATAGGTTCGCCAGGACCACACTGAGTGGCGAACCCATGGGTAGTCCAAAAGTCTGCTGAAAGAGGTGATTTTCGAAAGAGAGACACGTAAAGCTAACACATAGTTCAACAAGGTCGATGAAATCGCTGGCTGGAATGGGAAGATCAAGTGAATCGTCAATTTTCCTGCGCAAGAGATCGATGGCTTGTGTAGTAGGTACTTTGGTGAATAGGGAAGTCACGTCAAGGCTGGAAAGTTTCTTGTTCCTGATGTTGATGTTGCGAATGCGATTGAGAAGATCACCCGAGTGTTTGAGAAGTGCTGGACTGATAGTGCCTAAGAGTTTAGAGAGGTGTTTTGCGAGAATTCCTGAGAGCTGGTGGGGAGCACTGCCTATTCCCGAGGATATGGGCCTCAGTGGGATACCAGGCTTGTGAGTTTTTGGCAGGCCGTACATTCTGGCAGGTCTGGGGTTGCTGGGCATGGTGTGCAGAAGTTTCTTCCCTTGTTCTGAGCCCCTCAGAATGCGGCGAGTCCTTTGAAGAAAAGTTTTAGTAAGGTTGTCCACTTGGTTAGTTGTGAGAGGTTTGTAGGTATCTGGGTCATTAAGTAGATTGAGCATTTTGTTCCTGTAATCGTCAGTGTTCATGATAACAACACCACCTCCTTTATCTGCGGTGGTGACCCTGATGGTCGTGTCTTCTGCTAAACCTTTGAGTGCATTGATGTAACGTCGAGGTATGACTGGGGAGCTGCGTGTTGAGATGGCTGCTGAGATGATGCCTTGAAGATAGCCTTTTTGGAAGTCGGAGTCATTGTGTCTGTAGTTTTTGGCGATGAAATTGAGGTCTTGTTTTGGTTTCGTAATTCCTGTTGCGAATTTGAGGCCTAAGCTGAGTGCTTCAGTTTCTGTGGTTGACAGTGGACGAGATGAAAGATTTTGAATAATTTCAGGTCTTCCTGAACTTTTCCAATTACTATTATCGCAGAGCGTTTGTAGTTTCCTAGTAAGTCTGATCTTCTGTTGAACATTCGCTGTGGTAACTCTGCTGCGAATGATTTCGGCGGTGCGTCTGTTCATGTTGCCCCGGAGTGTTGTGCCTAGTGTTCTGGCTTGGAGAAAAGCTTCCTTTGTAGCATTGTTTAAGTCGTCTGCACACTCTTCAAGGAAGGTCCGAGCTGTAGCGGAGAAAGGTGGTTTGATGTTGGCAATTTGAGGAGGAGTAGATCTTGGTAAGAAAACCAGTACTTACCTATGTCCTTTCTAAATCTAAATTTATCCAACTTAAATCCATTATTCCTGGTTCTTACCTGGTTCGACACCCTCAGTACTTTATTAATGTCTCCCTTGTTTATGCCCGTCATCCACTTATACACTTCAATGATATCTCCCCTCATTCTACGCCTCTCCAGAGAGTGGAGATTTAAGGCTTTAAGTCTATCTTCATACGGGAGGTTCCTTACACAGTAAATCATTTTAGTCATTCTTCTCTGTATGTTCTCTAATGAGTCTATGTCCATCCTGTAGTAAGGGGACCAAAACTGAGTAGCATAATCTAAATGAGGCCTCACTAGTGATGTATAGAGCTGTAAAATAACTTTTGGACTTCTGTTACTTATACTTCTTGAGATAAATCCAAGTAATCTGTTGGCCTTGTTGCGCACACTAAGGCACTGCTGTCTTCGCTTTAGATTTCTGCTTACCATGACTCCCAAGTCTTTTTCACATTCTGTATGACCAAGCTCTGCTTCACCTAGATTATAGCTTCGAGGGTTATTTTCATTACCGAGGGCAAGTACCTTACACTTATCCACATTAAACTTCATCTGCCATTTTTCAGACCAAGACATTAATTTGTTCAAATCGTCCTGGAGTTCATTGATATCCTCCTCAGAGTGAATTATACGGCCTATCTTTGTATCATCAGCAAACTTACTCATGTCACTAGTAATCCCTTCATCAAGGTCATTAATGTAAATTATGAACAGGAGAGGGCCTAAAACTGATCCTTGTGGAACGCCACTAGTGACTAATCCCCATTCAGATTTCACTCCATTAATGGTAACTCTCTGCTTTCTATTGGTAAGCCATGCCTCAATCCATGCTAGAACTTTACCTCCTATATCATGAGCTGCCACTTTTCTTAAGAGTCTCTTGTGAGGTACTCTGTCGAAGGCTTTACTAAAATCCAAATAAACAATATCATATTCCTTATCACTGTCAACTGCCTCAAATGTTCTATTGAAGAACGTCAGTAAGTTTGTCAGGCAGGAACGACCTCTCGTGAATCCATGCTGAGATTCATTTATCAAGTTATGCTCTTCAAGGTGACTTCTGATAATGTCAGCTATAATTGATTCTAATAACTTGCCCACTATAGATGTCAGGCTTATTGGACGGTAATTTGAAGGAGTGGACTTATCCCCTGATTTGAATATAGGAACCACATTAGCCATCTTCCACAACTCTGGCACAACACTGGTAAGTATGGACGCATTGAATACACTCGTTAATGGCTGACTAAGCTCCATCTTGCATTCCTTAAGTACCCTTGAAAACAACTCATCGGGTCCCGGGGACTTATTTTGTTTCAGTTTGTCTATCTGTTTAATAACCATGTCCCTCGTGACAGTAATATTAGTTAACTTAAATTCATCAGGAACTAAATAATTGTTAATTACTGGAATCTCATTTACATCTTCCTGTGTAAAAACTGACAAAAAATAGTCATTAAATAAGGAACACATTTCCAGTTCATTATCCGTCAGCTGTCCATTCCCAGATTTCAGAGGACCTACTTTTTCCTTCACCTTCGTCCTATACACTTGAAAGAACCCCTTTGGATTAGTCTTTGATTCATTAGCAACTCTAATTTCATAGTCACGTTTAGCCTTTCTAATCGCCTTTTTTACTTCTCTTTTAAGCTGAACATATTGGTCAGTAAGGTTAACCTCTCCTCTTCTGATGCGCCTATAAATTCCCCTTTTCTCCCCTAATAGATGCTTTAGCCTCCTGTTAACCCATTTGGGATCGTTATTATTAGACCTAATTTCTCTCTGGGGAATGTATATACTCTGGGCACTGTGTACATTATTAAGAAAACAATCATAAAAGCAGATCCCTTCATATTCATAAGTATGATTATCGTCAATAAAATCATTAGCTAGATAACCCCAATCAAGATTAGACAGATGTTCCCTAAGTCCATTATAATCGGCAGAACGAAAATCAGGGATTTTTACTGTATTATCATTATTCTTGGATTCCCAATTAATGCTAAAAGTGATGGATTTGTGATCACTTGCGCCAAGCTCTTCAGTGATCTCCAGATTATTCACGAGTGTTTCCTTATTTGACAAGACTAGGTCTAGCAAATTATTACCCCTGGTAGGCTCAGTCACGCTCTGTTTCAGAAAACAGTCCTGAACTGTTTCCATAAAGTCACTGGACTCTAGATTACCTGTCAAAGAATTCCAGTCAATTTGACTAAAGTTAAAGTCCCCCACTATGACTATGTTACTGTGTCCAGAAGCCCTAACAATTTCGTCCCAAAGAAGTCTCCCTCTATCGTGATCCAAGCCCGGAGGTCGGTATATCACACCTAGAATCAGCTTTTCTTGACCCTCCACGAACTCTACCCAAACAGACTCTGTTAGTGCTCCATCTCTTTTTATACCTGTTTTTATGCAACAATTAATATTTTCTCGAACATACAATGCAACTCCTCCCCCCTTGCCATTACATCTATCCACATTGAACAACTTAAATCCCTGAATATTACACTCAGCAGTCATATCCCGACTCTTTAAATCATACCACGTTTCAGTTAATGCAATGATATCAAAGTTCCCAGCACATGCTACCAAACGTAGTTCATTAATTTTATTTCTTGCACTTCGACTGTTAGCATAAAATACCATCATATGTTTTTTCTTCTGCACATTTTTCCTATTCATCTTTGTTTTTACACAATTTCTGAAATTATCATTACCCAGAGTTACTCCATGACAGTTACTATTAAGATTCTTAATATCAGAGCATAAGTCAATATATCCATACTCATTATTAATCATTTCTAAACCCATACCTCTAACTAATCCTAGTTTAAAGTCCTAACAACCCCCTCAACTGAGTTAGCAAGAAAACCCACACCTGCCCTTAGTTATCCCTACTATCATACTTCCATTCAATGCTAAATGTAATTGATTTGTGGTCGCTAGCACCCAGTTCCTCTGAAACTTCTAAATTATTAACAAGGGATTCATTGTTTGCCAGAACTAAGTCAAGCAGGTTATTACCCCTTGTAGGTTCTGTCACAAACTGCTTCAAAAAACAATCCTGAACTACTTCTAAGATGTCGTATGATTCTAAATTCCCAGTCAAGAAATTCCAATCAATATGACTAAAGTTAAAGTCTCCTAGAATTACTACATTATCGTGCCTTGTGGCCCTAACAATCTCCTCCCATAGTAGTCTCCCCTGGTCCCTATCTAATTTTGGGGGACGGTATATCACACCTAAAATTAATTTTTCATGCCCCTCTGAAAATTCTATCCAAACAGACTCTGTATGTGTTACTTCAGACTTAATGCCCGTTTTTATGCAACAGTTCAAGCGATCTCGGACATACAATGCCACCCCACCCCCCTTCCCGATACTTCTATCTACTTGGAACAATTTAAAACCCTGAATGTGACATTCCGCAGGTATGTCCCGACTTTTTGAATTAAACCACGTCTCAGTTAAGGCAAATACATCAATGTTACCTGCACTAGCAACTAATCTTAACTCGTCCATCTTATTCCTAGCACTACGGCTATTAGCATAATAAACATTGAAAGACTCTCCTTTCTCTTTACCCTTCCTGCTCATTTCTGTTTTTCTACTAAACCTATTACTGTCCTTATCAATATTTTCAATATCTACCTCGTTCTGCTTATTACTAGTTCCCCTACAACTCATAATATTTCTACTCTGGGACTTCACTGTTTTCCTGCCAAAACCCATACCACTAACTATTCCTAGTTTAAAGTCCTAACAGCTCCCTCCACTGCAGTTGCCAGTGCTCCCACTCCACACCTAGATAAGTGAACCCCATCCCTGGCATACATGTCATTTCTGCCATAGAAGAGGTCCCAGTTGTCAATGAATGTTACCGCATTTTCCTTACAGTATTTGCCCTGGACAACCATTCATTTCCAACTCCTCTCCTTGGCAAAATACCACATATGACAGGGTTCCCACCCTTCCTCCTAATTATTTCTATTGCTGACCTATACCTGCTAATCAGGTCTTCACTCCTACGTCTGCCAACATCGTTGCCTCCAGCACTGAGACAGATAATAGGATTGCTCCCATTACCTCTCATGATGTCATCCAGACGGCTAACAATATCCTCCATACCAGCCTCAGGAAAGCAAACTCTCTGTCTCCTACTCCTGTTTTTCAAGCAGAACGCCCTATCCATATACCTAACTTGGCTATCCCCAACAACAACAATATTCTTACCTTCCTTGGTGTCGTTCGTCGTGACGTTCCCAGTAGTCGACTCACATTCGTCGGGTAGCACTGAGAATATATTAGATGTTTCCACAACAGTTTCCACGGCAGTCTCTTTCTTCTTCATCGTTTCTACATTTCAATTCGTCTTCTTGATCGTCAACTTCGTTCCCTGCTGTCCAGCCACTGACCAGTTTCCTTTCTTGCCCTGAGGACTCAAAACAGGAGGACTACTACGAATCTTCTTGTTTTCCTCGGTCAGTCGCCGAATCTCCATCTTCGCCATCCTCAATTCTTCCTTAAGCTGTCGGTAAAGTTGCTCGATGGAGGGCATGTGTTTAATTCAACAACATGTCGGTTCTCTGAGCCATTCATCTACAATGTTTGTGACATGTTTGTGGCGATGTTTTTTTGTCATGATGTGTGTGTGGGATTTGGTCCTTATGTTCTTACGACATAGGTAAGTACTGATTTTCTAACAGAGTTGTAGATGCGTGGAACAGTCTTCCCAGTGGGGTGATAGAGGCTAGGACCTTGGTTAGCTTTAAGAAGAGACTGGACAAATATATGAGTGGGAGGGGCTGGGTTTGATTGGTCACATTGGGTACGGGAGTTATTTCTTGGGTAACTTTAGGTAGAGGTCGTTTTGATAAGGACCTTCCTCGCATGGGCCAGTAGGCCTTCTGCAGTGATCATCCATTCTTATGTTCTTATGTTTGTATTTATTATTGTATGACATGATGTTTGTGTGACTTGGCGTTTGTATAACATGTTTTGTGTGGCTTGATGTATTTAAACTGATGTTTGTGTTATTTAATGCTCTTGTGTGTTTGATTTGACGTTTTAGTGTGCATGATGTTTGTATGACTTGATGGTAATGTATGACTTGTTGATGTTGTGTGACTTAAGAACATAAGAATGTAGGAACACCGCAAAGGCTTACTGGCCCATACGAGGCAGGTCCTTGATGATGTTTTGTGACTTGATGTTGTGTGACTTGATGATATTGTGTGACTCTATAATGCTGTGTAATTTGATGATGTGTGAATTGGTGTTGTATGACTTGAAAAAAAGTGCCTTGATGCTGGTGATAAGATTTATATTACGGAGGGAATTCGTAGCTTGTAAAGTAAAAGGACACAAGTGCAACTAATGTGACATTTATTGTGGCAACGTTTCGCTCTCCAGGAGCTTTATCAAGCCGTTACAAACAATACATTAGTTGCACTTGTGTCCTTTTACTTTACATATTGTCGGTAATTCTACCAACTTTATTACAATTCGTAGCTTGGAGATGATGAAGTGTGGGGTTACTAAATGTATTATCCAAAGGGCTGTAGAGGGGATGAGGTGGTTCTTACATTAATAAAAGATGGATCAGAATAGGATGACGTGGAGTGTAAAAATATGAAATAGAGGAAAGGAGCGGTAGGGGTCGCTCTAGGAAAGGTTGGACTCGGTGGATGGGGGTAAAAGACGTATTATATACAAGGGACTTGGACATCCAGCAGGCATGTATAAGGGTAACAGGTAAAAGTAGAGGTAAGTGGTTTTTTATAAATTGACGGAGGACTAGTAAGGTAACATTTAAGAAGGGATATAGGGAAACTGGTTTGCTTCGACTTCATTTCTGAAGGAGGGGTGGGTATATTTGAAGTCTGGAGGGGCATCAGAACTGTAGTATCGGCGAGCCTCTAGCAAGTCAGTGATAGAATGATTGTGAATGTTGTTCTTTTTCAGGTCACCCTACATCGGTGGGAGACGGCCGTTGATTTAAACTATTCATACGCGCGCGCGCGCGCACACACACACACACACACACACACACACACACACCCATATATATATATATATATATATATATATATATATATATATATATATAATGATAATGATGGTTTGGAGATGGACTGGGGACACTTCTTCCTCAGAGAAAATAATAAATGTACTTCAGGGAATACTCAAGGTTCTCCCCGGAGCTGTTTGATATATATATATATATATATATATATATATATATATATTGACATTTTTTTAAGTAAACACATAAATATAACAGAAAAAGTAGTTTGCAAGAAAAAAAAGTGAGGAAATTATTTTCTCTCACTATGAAGTGGAGCTCGTATAAAAGTACCTGAAAATATGCTGTCTCCCAAAAAAATCTTTTATAAAAAGTGTGTGTATAAAAGTTTTTTTTTTTTCCAATAATGCCGAAAATTTAACTATTACTAGTAAATTAGCTAAAATTTAATTAAAACAATTTTGCAGAATTAAATTTGTTTATAGACTTAATATGCTTGTTTTGGGTGTGCTAAGCCTGAATGTTCCTGCTGTTATTGCTGTTACTGCTGCAGTTCTTGTTGCTGCTGTTGTTATTACTGCTGCTGGCTTTGTTGTCGCTACTTCAGTTGTTGCTGCTGCTGTAATTTCTGTTGCTGATATTGCTTCCACGGCTACTGCCTCTGCTGTTTTTTCTGCTGTTGCAGGTGGTGTTGCTGCTGCTGCTGTAGCTGGCACTGCTGCTACTTCTGTTGCTGCTGCTGTTGCTGCTGCAGTTGTTACTACTGTTGCTGTAGCCGTTTCGAAAGATTTATTAAAGATTGTCGTTAGTGGCACATACAGTGCCGCTGCTCCCTTCCCCCTTTTATAATATCTTTATTTCTACAAGTACATGTACAAGGTGTACAGTCCTAGCTGACATCAGTGACATACTACTATATAGAAAGCCGCTTGTTATGCAGAGCATTTCGGGCAAATTAGGTCAGTTTTGTCTCCAGATACGACCATACCAGTCGACTAACACCCAGGTACCCATTTTACTGATGGGGAACAGACAACAGGTGTAAGGAAATACGTCTAATGTATCTACCCTCGCTGGGAATCAAATCTAGACCCTCGCCGTGTGAAGCGAGAGCTTTAGCCACCAGGCCATGCGGTATCTAGTATACATAGTAGTTTCTTCACCTCTTCCTTGGTTTTGTGTAACGTTTCTAGTACTTATTGGTGTACCCTACCGCCTCGGTTTACTGAAAGCCTTTCTTTCTCTTCTGAAAATATCTCCCTAAAACTAGTGCTGCTCTCTTCACATTCTGTTCGTCATTCCTTGTGCGCTCTCCTCTCAACTTCGTCAGTCTTATTACGTGGTCCTTGATTGATTTTTCTTCCTGTTGTGGCTGTATAACAACTCTGTTGCAGATTTAGACTTCGATGTTTTGACATTTTCGTATTGGTGCTGCACCTCCCTCCTTATCCATGAATATTCTCTTCTGGCACTTCGACTCAACACATTGTTTTCCAGAATCCTTTGCATTCTTTACTTTTTCCAAACTCTACCACACTTGGCTTTGGCTTCTCTATGTCTCTCTCTCTCTCTCTCTCTCTCTCTCTCTCTCTCTCTATGTCTGTCTGTCTCTGTCTCTCTCTGTCTCTCTCTCTCTCTCTCTCTCTCTCTCTCTCTCTCTCTCTCTCTCTCTCTCTCTCTCTCTCTCTATTTTTTTTTTTTTTTTTTTTTTTTTTTTTTTTTTTTTTTTTTTTACACATGGTTTGACAAGGTTAAGGATCCCTAGCTTTATTGACAAGCTATTTACAGGTTAAGGAATCCTAACTTTATTGACAAGCTAAGAGCTGTTACCTACATCAGCTCATTTGAAAGCATTTTTATTGTTATGAGACATACAAGTAGGGAACAGGATGAAGTTGGAGCCATCTGTGGGCCAGCATTTTCATTTGATCAACTGACGTTATCTCGTTGACATCATTATGCTGAACGAATGTGTTCCATACTCTCTCTCTCTCTCTCTCTCTCTCTCTCTCTCTCTCTCTTTCTCTCTCTTTCTCTCTCTGTCTCTTTCTCTCTCTGTCTCTCTCTCTCTCTCTCTCTCTCTCTCTCTCTCTCTCTCTCTCTCTCTCTCTCTCTCTCTCTCTCTCTCTCTCTCTCGTGGCGGTAAAGAGGCTATCGGTCTGAGGAATTGGACATCTTGGTCTTCTTCCTCCGACCGAACTTAATTACCCCCCAGTCTCCCCTTTGCTATCCCTTCCTCCCCATACCCTCGCCTTTTCCCAGTCCCGTTTGTAGCCTCTGGGATCCTTCACTCTGGCGTTGTGGTTTCTAGGTGCGGGTGGCGTGCTGGGGTTCGTCCCTCTCCGTGAGGTCCCTCGGGGGTGGTGTGGTTTGCCGTGGAATCTTAATTGTCTGAGGATGGCCTACTCCCTTCCTGGTTTCCGGGTCGTGGGCCGGGTATCCTTTGGATGATGGGTGTATTTCCGGAAGCTGCCTGTCGGTTCTGGGGGGAGGGTGGCAGCCGAAGGAGGTATGCTTTGAGGCGGGTTTCCGACCGTCCTTTCTTTTGTCCGCCGAGGTAGCTCAGTAGGTGTGAGGCTGCTATCCCGGAGTGCTGGTATACTGGCGTGAAGGTTAGGGTATGGCATGGGTTCCACGCTGCATCTTCACCGCCAGTGGGCTCGGGGCCCTCTCGGAGAGGGGAGGAGCTTTTGGCTCCTCCATACTTCCTAGCGACTGTCCCTCTGTTATCCCTCTTTTTTTCTTTCCTTCTTTCTTTTTTTCTTAAAATAACAAGAAAGGAGATATCACGGAAGATGCACCTATTATTATGGAATCCTCACCTAGTGTAACCCTTCGTCCTCCTAGGCCCCATTCGGATCCCACACCCTGTTCTGACCCAGCTTCATTATTGGACCATTCTCTCGACTCTTCTCATACCCTTGTACCTTCTGTCGGTGATGCTTCGTCACCTGCTTCAGGTGCAACTGCATCACCCATTTCAGTTCATACCGCTGCTTCTAGCAAGACTTTCACGATGTGTCTGGCTTCCCCGAATACAGGGTCTCGGATCGCACCACCTCCCTCGGGTCAGACTGCGCGTAGTTCTACTCCTAAGCGTCCACGACAACCTACTGACGACAGTTCGTCAATGACCGCTCAAAAACGACCTACATGACACTCACTACCTTTGAATACCAGACTAACGAGTATTCAATGGACAAAATTCTTTTCTTTACAAACAACATCCCAAACTGATAATGTTTTTGACCATGGAATTGGTAAAACTCTTTTACGGCATGTTGGCCAAAATATATCTTTCCATGCTCTTCGAAGCAGAGTGCGTGTCGTAACAGTGCAGAATTTAGATCAAGCTCATGCCCTCTCTCGCATCACTTCCATAGATAACATACCAGTCACCGTTCGTAAGCACGCTACTCTTAATTCTTGCAGTGGTACTGTGGTCTTGATGCGTACCATTGTACAGAGTGATTTTTTGTCTTGCAGCGTGGATATTTTAGAACAATTAGCCCTTCAAAACCTCCTTATCCTCAAGGTAGATAGGTACATCCTGCCTGCTCGTGGGTGGAGGCGCTTTCCTAGTAACATCGCTCGTTGAACCTTCGACTGCCGTGAGCTTCCGTCCTCTGTCTATATTGTGGTCCATCGTCTTGAGGTCCGTCAAGTTGTTCCCACTCCCCAACAGTGTCGTAATTGCTGGCATTTTGGACACCCTGCTAAACACTGCAGATCTGCAGCAGAATGCCTGGTCTGTGGTGCAGCAGATCATTTCAATACGTCGTGTAGTCTTCCCCCATCTTGTCTTAATTGCAAGGAGCCTCATCCTTTCTTTTCACGCCGTTGCCAGGTTTATTGTAATGAACGAGAGATCCGTTATCTTAAGGAGCATGAGGGCCTCACTTATACTATGGCTGCCTCTCAGCTCCTCCTTCAAGGTAAACTTCCACGTGTCCCATATGCTTGGGTAGCCCGAAGACCTCCAACCTCGACGGTCCTCCCGCCTCTCAATCCCTCTGTCTGTCTTCCGGGGTTGCCCCAGTTCTTAATTCTTTTGCAGTTTTATCCTCTGACACTCCTGCCTCCGCATCATTTCCTCCTCCTACTTCATCTCACTTGCTTATTTCTCAACCTATGCAGTCTACAAAACCTCACAGACCTGCACTTTCTTCTCGTCCATCACCTGCATAAAATATATCTCCTGCATCGGAACCTCGTTCTCACCCTCTTTCCAGCTCTCACACGAAGGTAGAAGTTCACCCTCCTCCTCGTATAGTCCCCTCTTCTCCTGTCCCCCCTGTTTTCCTCCATAGTTGCCCTCCAGCCTCCTTCCTTTCCTGGTACACTGCAGGCCTCTTCTACCCCAGCCGACACATCTCTCCAGGTTCATACTCCCTGACCTCCTCAGACCTCTTTGGTTACTTCTGTAGTTCCTCCGACCTTTCCTTGCAACGCCTCTCCTGTCTCTGACATCATGGCATCGTCAGCTTCCTTAACGAATGAGACGTCAGACGTTATTTCCAGCTACATTGCGGAGACGACACCTCCAATGGACACCGGGACTCCCTCTATCCCTTGTATTTCACGACCCTCACAACAATCTATCCCTCCACAACATTCACATTCTTCCTTGCTTACATGCTTACCGTTACCCTCACACGTTGACTTTACAGATCCTAATAGCCTATAGGTTTCATCGTTTCTTATCATTGCCAATTTTGTTTCTGTACAAAATGTCTCTTTTACAATGGAATATTTGTGGCCTTAGGGGCAATCAGGGAGAACTCCAAGTGTTGCTCTCCCAGTTGTCCCCAGTATGTGTTGGGTTGCAAGAACCCAAAATTCGTTCTGCTGTCATTCACCCCGGGCTACATGAATCCTTTAATGAAAGCGCACTTCTTGTGTGCGTTGATATACCGTATCAACACGTTTTTATTCGCTCCCCACTGCATTATACTGCAGCTCAGATTTATTTACACAGATGGATTACAGTTTGCTCTCTCTATCTTTCTCCCTCCAGTGCATTCTGTATATCTGATATTGCGTTTTTAATTTCTTCTCTACCACCGCCCATCTTGCTGTTGGGTAACTTTAATGCTCACCATCACCTGGGGGGGAGGCTCTCACTGTGACTGTCGTGGTGATCAGTTGGAGACTCTTCTCGCTTCTCACCCTCTTCATATTTTAAATACAGGTGCTCCTACCCATTTTGACTCGCACTCAGTCTCTCTCCTGCATTGATGTATCCATCTGTTCCTCACCCATTACACTTGATTGCATGTGATATGTTCTTCCAGATTTACATGATAGTGATCACTTTCCTATCCTTCTTACTTCTAATGCATATACCCGACCGTTTCGTAACCTTCGTTGGCAATTTGCTCGAGCAGATTGGGAATTATACTCCCGTCTTACCACCTGTTGCGACGACCCCCTTTCGTCGTCTATTGATGAACTGGAGCACCAATTTTCGACCGACGCACCAATTTTCGACCTTAGTCTTGACTGCGGAGACTCGTTCTATCTCCTAAACCTCAAGTAGGCATTCTCAGACATGCGTACCTTGGTGGTCTCCTACATGCGCCCGCATAGTGCATTTAAAACGTGCTACGTGGGGCAGTTATCGATATAACCGTACCTCGGAGCATATGTTTAATTTTAAGCAGGCAAGGGCAGCTGCTCGCTGTCTGGCCAATGCGCTGGTTGGCCAGACTACGTGTCTTCTATTACCTCGTCTTCCCATATGTGCGCGATTTGGAAAAAGGTGTGGAAATTGTGTGGTAAGTACGCTCTGGACCCAGCTCCCGTTTTGAGGGTTGCTGGAGTTGATTTTGTAGACCACAGAAATTGGGAAATATCTTGTCCATATCTCCCGAGGGCTTCACCTCTGTCCCTCATTTTTTGGGTCTAAACTTACCAGAGAGCAATTGCCCTTAGATTTCTCCTCCAATGGATTAGAGCCATGTAACGTACCCTTTACTTCTCTAGAGTTAGAGTCCACCCTTTCCATGTGCCGGTCGTCGGCACCGGGACCTGACAATATCCACATCAGTATGCTACACATTCTTCATTCTACAGCTCTTCCTGTTCTTTTACGTCTTTTCAATCTAATTTGGGAGCGATGGGTGCTCCCACAACACTGGAAATCAGCTATTGTACTACCTTTTTGCAAACCTGGCGCCTCAGGGCTTGACACCTCTCACTTTCGTCCCATTGCCCTGACCAGTGTGGTCTGCAAGGTGATGGAACGATTGGTGAATAGACGTCTGATGTGGTTCTTAGAGACACACTATAGCCTTTCCCCTCGCCAATATGGCTTTCACAAAGGCCGCTCTACTTCAGAATCCCTGTTCCACTTCGATACACGGTTCACATATTCCGACATGTGATTCGGTCAGGTTTCTGGACCTGCTCTTTCACCGCCGGCTGACGTGGAAACCACACATTTCTTCGTTAAAGACAACTTGTCATGGTCGGCTAAACCTCCTTAAGGTTCTTGCACATCGTTCATGGGGAGCAGATCGTCGCACTCTCCTCCGTTTGCATTCCACCCTAGTCTTGTCCAAGCTAGATTATGGTGACCAGATCTATTCTGCGGCCTCTCCCGCAACTCTAAGTTAGATCTTATTCATCACCAAGATCTCTGCCTGTGCCTCGGTGCCTTTCGTTCGTCCCCTGTTGAGAGCCTCTATACAGAGGCGAATTTTCCAACCCTGTCTGATCGCCGTGATGCTCATTGCCTTCGCTATTATGTTCGATCCCATGACCTCTACAATACTTCCATATATAGGATAGTCACTGATGTTAGTAAACGTTCTTTATTTGTTCATCGCCCCTGTTTACTCCGTCCCTTTTCTCTCCGCCTACATTCGCTCTTGTCTTCTCTTCAGTTACCACTTCTCTATGTTCATGTAGCCTCTCACTTTTCCCTACCCCCTTGGAAAGTCCAGGCTGTTCATATCTGTTCTTTCCCACTGCCATGCTCAAAAGCCCAACTACCTATGGTAGCTTCCTGCTCTCTTTTTTTTTTGAACACTTCTGCTCTTCTCATGCTATCGCAGTCTTCTGATATCGTCGGATCCGCAGCAGTGTTTCTGGACAGTGTCATGCGAGGGCATTTATTACCCTCTGCCAGCATTTTTACAGCTGAATTGTATGCCATTCTTGTAGCACTTATCCGTATTGCATTTATGCGTGTGTCACTATTTGTAGTCATTTCAGACTCCCTTAGTGCTTTACTGGCTATATGGAAATTTGACACACCTCACCCCCTAGTTCTTCATATCCATCTTCGGTTATGCCTTATCTCTAGCAAGCACAGAGATATTGCTTTTTGCTTGGTCCCTGGTCATGTTGACATACAGGCCAATGAACAGGCAGACACTGCTGCACAGTCAGTACATGACCTCCCAATTTCATGTAGAGGTGTTCCATTCACGGACTATTTTGCTGTAATTGCTACCCATCTTCGCACCCGTTGGCAACAACGTTGGTCTGATCCGCTCCATAACAAACTTCATTCTGTTAAGCCAAGTATAGGTTTCTGGCCGTCTTCTTGTAAACGGTGTCGAGGTTGGGAGACTACTCTCTCAGGTCATCGCATCGGCCACACTCGTCTTATTCACGGCTGTCTCATGGAGAGGCGTCCTGTTCCTCTCTGTGAGAATTGTCAAGTTCCAGTATCTGTTAGCCACATTCTGTTGGACTGCCCACTCTATCAACGAGCATGCAGAATTTACCTTCAACGTCGTCTCAGATCTGCTGCCCTTTCCTTACCTTCCCTTCTTGTTGACGGACCCTCCTTTAATCCAGACTCTCTCATTGCCGTTTTGACAGCAACTGATATGCTACACAAACTCTGATGATGTCTCTGGCACTCTTCTCAGCCCTTTCCATCTTAATCTCCAGCTAAATCTCCAGCTACCCCTGCACTATCCACTGCCCTGCATCACTTCATAACCTAATAATCATCTCTTTCCCTCTTCCTACTCATTACCCCTGCATCCTTCCCTGCCCTGTTGTGTTGTATAACCCTTGTGGTTTAGCGCTTGTTTCTGATTATAATAATAATTCTGTGTCTCCGGGTAAACCATGAACTCCCTCTCGTCTTCCCATTGTTTCTGTTGCCCCTGAGTATGAGCTTCTTTGCCTCACTGCACATTGTGGCCACATGTTTCATCATTGCATACAAGATTAACCTCATGCCTGTGTAGTGTACTCACCTAGTTGAGGTTGCGGGGGTCGAGTCCGAGCTCCTGACCCCGCCTCTTCACTGATCGCTACTAGGTCACTCTCCCTGAACCGTGAGCTTTATCATACCTCTCCTTAAAGCTATGTATGGATCCTGCCTCCACTACATCGCTTCCCAAACTATTCCACTTACTGACTACTCTGTGGCTGAAGAAATACTTCCTAACATCCCTGTGATTCATCTGTGTCTTCAACTTCCAACTGTGTCCCCTTGTTACTTGTCCAATCTCTGGAACATCCTGTCTTTGTCCACCTTGTCAATTCCTCTCAGTATTTTGTATGTCGTTATCATGTCCCCCCTATCTCTCCTGTCCTTCAGTGTCGTCAGGTTGATTTCCCTTAACCTCTCCTCGTAGGACATACCTCTTAGCTCTGGGACTAGTCTTGTTGCAAACCTTTGCACTTTCTCTAGTTTCTTTACGTGCTTGGCTAGGTGTGGGTTCCAAACTGGTGCCGCATACTCCAATGTGGGCCTAACGTACACGGTGTACAGGGTCCTGAACGATTCCTTATTAAGATGTCGGAATGCTATTCTGAGGTTTGCTAGGCGCCCATATGCTGCAGCAGTTATTTGGTTGATGTGCGCTTCGGGAGATGTGCCTGGTGTTATACTCACCCCAAGATCTTTTTCCTTGAGTGAGGTTTGTAGTCTCTGGCCCCCTAGACTGTACTCCGTCTGCGGTCTTCTTTGCCCTTCCCCAATCTTCATGACTTTGCACTTGGTGGGATTGAACTCCAGGAGCCAATTGCTGGACCAGGTCTGCAGCCTGTCCATATCCCATTGTAGTTCTGCCTGGTCTTCGATCGAGTGAATTCTTCTCATCAACTTCACGTCATCTGCAAACAGGGACACCTCAGAGTCTATTCCTTCCGTCATGTCGTTCACAAATACCAGAAACAGCACTGGTCCTAGGACTGACCCCTGTGGGACCCCGCTGGTCACAGGTGCTCACTCTGACACCTCGCCACGTACCATGACTCGCTGCTGTCTTCTTGACAAATATTCCTTGATCCATTGTAGTGCCTTCCCTGTTATCCCTGCTTGGTCCTCCAGTTTTTGCACCAATCTCTTGTGTGGAACTGTGTCAAACGCCTTCTTGCAGTCCAAGAATATGCAATTCACCCACCCCTCTCTCTCTTGTCTTACTGCTGTCACCATGTCATAGAACTCCAGTAGGTTTGTGACACGGGATTTCCCGTCCCTGAAACCATGTTGGCTGCTGTTCATGAGATCATTTCTTTCTAGGTGTTCCACTACTCTTCTCCTGATAATCTTCTCCATGATTTTGCATACTATACATGTCAGTGACACTGGTCTGTAGTTTAATGCTTCATGTCTGTCTCCTTTTTTAAAGATTGGGACTACATTTGCTGTCTTCCATGCCTCAGGCAATCTCCCTGTTTCGACAGATGTATTGAATATTGTTGTTAGGGGTACACATAGCGCCTCTGCTCCCTCTCTCAATACCTATGTGTGTGTGTGTGTGTGTGTGTGTGTGTGTGTGTGTGTGTGTGTGTGTGTGTGTGTGTGTGTGTGTGTGTGTATGTGTGCGTGTGTGTGTGTGTGCATGCTTATGCGTGTCTGAATATCTTGTTTTAGAATATGTAATGTTCATTATTCGAGGTAAACTTTGTTACGTGATATATATTCATATGCATTTATGTATGTATGTACGTATATATATATATATATATATATATATATATATATATATATATATATATATATATATATATATATATATATATATATATATATATATATATATATATATATATATATTATTATATTATTAACACACTAGCCGATTCCCACCAAGGCAGGGTGGCCCGAAAAAGAAAAACTTTCACCATCATTCACTCCATCACTGTCTTGCCAGAAGGGTGATTTAAACTACAGTTTTTAAACTGCAACATTAAGACCCCTCCTTCAGAGTGCAGGCACTGTACTTCCCATCTCCAGGACTCAAGTCCGGCCTGCCGGTTTCCCTGAATCCCTTCATAAATGTTACTTTGCTCACACTCCAACAGCACGTCAAGTATTAAAAACCATTTGTCTCCTTTCACTTCTATCAAACACGCTCACGCATGCCTGCTGGAAGTCCAAGCCCCTCGCACACAAAACCTCCTTTACCCCCTCCCTCCAACCTTTCCTAGGCCGACCCGTACCCTGCCTTCCTTCCACTACAGACTGATACGCTCTTGAAGTCATTCTGTTTCGCTCCATTCTCTCTACATGTCCGAACCACCTCAGTAACCCTTCCTCAGCCCTCTGGACAACAGTTTTGGTAATCCCGCACCTCCTCCTAACTTCCAAACTACGAATTCTCTGCATTATATTCACACCACACATTGCCCTCAGACATGACATCTCCACTGCCTCCAGCCTTCTCCTCGCTGCAACATTCATCACCCATGCTTCACACCCACATAAGAGCATTGGTAAAACTATGCTCTCATACATTCCCCTCTTTGCCTCCAAGGACAAAGTTCTTTGTCTCCACAGACTCCTAAGTGCACCGCTCACCCTTTTCCCCTCATCAATTCTATGATTCACCTCATCTTTCATAGACCCATCCGCTGACACGTCCACTCCCAAATATCTGAATACATTCACCTCCTCCATACTCTCTCCCTCCAATCTGATATCCCATTATATATATATATATATATATATATATATATATATATATATATATATATATATATATATATATATATATATATATATATAATGGGTCCACCTCTGGTGCAAATTATGGAACCCATAGCCTCGGAGAAGTGGATAAAAAGGCTACAAGAAAGAATATTTGGATTTCTTTCTGAAGCCGTTTGAATATTCCACTTCCTCTACCACCCCATCTTTTTATATTTTTTCTTTACCAATAGGAATATTTTATTACATAATATGGTACAGAAGATTTAAGAGATACATTGTTGATATAAAGGTGGCATATACGGTACATGTTACGTGTGTATCACCGATTATAAGGCGAAAATCTCATCCAGCTCCTCAGAGCTGGGGCGTGTGCCCAAAATACAGCAGGCATTACCCCTTTGAACAGCCGCACTGAGCCGCTGGAACAGAAAACTAGCTCTCCTGGGATCCCTAGTTGCCCCGATGAGTCTTTTTCCCAGCTCCTTAAGGAATTTAGATGCATTCTTTCCCCATGAGCCAAGGGTCTCTGAGCCTATGGGAACAAACATATAATGATGGGCAAGTTGTCCATATTTTCTAGACTTTTGGGACTCCCTGAAGCTGGCAGCTGCCCCTCCTTCCTCCCTGGTGTATTGGAGATAGGTATCAGCCAAGGTAGATACACATGTATAGTCTCACACCACCTGCTTCCCGTCTGTCCAGGCTTGAAGCATGATAACATCTGGACGCTTCTGGTTGCCATCAGATCTGCATAGCTGGGGTGGCTCCCTTACTGCTGGGCATCCGGCTGTTGTGAGGCTCCTCTTGATAATGTTATTAACCTCTTCATGTCTTGCAGTCTTTCCCTCGGATTTACGGCACACAAGACCATGGTACCCGAATCGGTCTGCTGCTTTGCTGCCACAAATACACCTGTGTTCGGCGAAAACAGGGGTGGCAAGTCGAAGGGCAACACCGATACGGATGGTCTGTGGGTAGAGGCGTGTGCCAAGGCTGGAGTTGGAGAACAGCCAACAGAAAGTCCCCTGCATGAAGGGCTCTCACTGCCAGGAGGCGGGCTCTATCCTTCCCTGACACACTCTGAAGCATTGTTGAGGCTATATTTTTCACTATTGGACCATCCTAGTGCGATTGTTTGTAGTCGTTGGGGGGAGCAGGTCTGGTTTCAGAGCCCGTTAGATTATCCCAGATCATGGCTCAGTCAATGAACTTTTGGTCCTGGACTCCAATTTTGTCCCTAAGATGTTCAGGGAAAATCGCTGCTACAAGCCCTCTGGATGCAATACATGTGGACAGAATAGCAGGTAGCGCAATCTGTGATGACTGTAGGACACCAATGCCTCCTAGCCTGACTGAAAGTGTAGCTTGGTTCCACTGCCCGTCTTCTAGAGTAAAGTTAAGTACTTTCGTAAAAATCTGCCTCAGGATACTGTCATATTTGTGCAGTATAGGGTTATCATATGAAGGTGCACATCTTAGGAAATATGTCAACCTGGGCAGAGTCAAGCGCTTTGTGAGAAGGTACAAGGCATCGTGGGTGTCCAGATTGCCTATTCGTTGTTCCATTCTCCTTAACTCTTCCAATTTCTTCCTGAGAATTGTGTCGATGGCATTGCTTCCCAGACGTGCTCCTAGCAAGACACTATTTGTGGGGGCAATGACTGCTGCTCCTGGTAGTTTTAATCTCACTGCATTTATCACTTGTTGACTGACTGAGATGATTTCACATTTGGATGGATTCAGGATGAGACCCATTTCCTGTCCCCGTGTCATTACCTATGCAAGATCATGTAGGAGGAGCTCCTTTGCACCTGCTAGTGTGCCATCATCTAGAAACCAGATGTTTAGCTCGTTGGTCAGTCTGACTGTGATTTCCCTAACAGTGTACTTGGCTCTGTGAAGACCTGTTTGCGCGCTCTCTAGAATTGAAGCAAGATGCCCTCCATCGAGCAACTTTACCAACAGCTTAAGGAAGAATTGAGGTTGGCGAATATGGAAATTCGGCGACTGACCGAGGAAAACAAAAAGATTCGTAGTAGTCCTCCTGTTTTGAGTCCTCAGGTCAAGAAGGGAAACTGGTCAGTGGCTGTACAGCAGGGAAAGAAGTTGACGATCAAGAAAACGAATGGAAAGGTAGAAACGATGAAGAAGAAAGAGACTGCCGTGGAAACTGTTGTGGAAACATCTAATACATTCTCAGTGCTACCCGACGAATGTGAGTCGACTACTGGGAACGTCACGACGAACGACACGAAGGAAGGTACGAATATTGTTGTTGTTGGGGATAGCCAAATTAGGTATATGGATAGGGCGTTCTGCTTGAAGGACAGGAGTAGGAGACAGAGAGTTTGCTTTCCTGGGGCTGGGATGGAGGATATTGTTAGCCGTCTGGATGACATCATGAGAGGTAATGGGAGCAATCCTATTATCTGTCTCAGTGCTGGAGGCAACGATGTTGGCAGACGTAGGAGTGAAGACCTGATTAGCAGGTATAGGTCAGCAATAGAAATAATTAGGAGTAAGGGTGGGAACCCTCTTATATGTGGTATTTTGCCAAGGAGGGGAGTTGGAAATGAATGGTTGTCCAGGGCAATTGGTGTCAATTGCTGGCTGGACAAATACTGTAAGGAAAATGCGGTAACATTCATTGACAACTGGGACCTCTTCTATGGCAGAAGTGACATGTATGCCAGGGATGGGGTTCATTTATCTAGGTGTGGGGTGGGAGCACTGGCAACTGCAGTGGGGGGAGCAGTTAGGACTTTAAACTAGGAATAGTGGTATGGGTTTTGGCAGGAAAACAGTGAAGTCCCAGTGTAGTAATATTACGAGTTCTAGGGGAACTAGTAATAATAAGAACGAGGTAGATATTGAAAAGCCAGGGACCTTGGGTGATAAGGACAGTAATAGGTTTAGTAGAAAAATAGAAATGAGCAGGAAGGGTAAAGAGAAAGGAGAGTCTTTCAATGTTTATTATGCTAATTGCCGTAGTGCTAGGAATAAGATGGACGAGTTGAGATTAGTTGCTAGTGCAGGTAACATTGATGTATTTGCCTTAACTGAGACGTGGTTTAATTCAAAAAGTCGGGACATGCCTGCGGAATGTCATATTCAGGGTTTTAAATTGTTCCAAGAAGATAGAAGTATTGGGAAGGGGGTGGGGTGGCATTGTATGTCCGAGATCGCTTGAACTGTTGCATAAAAACGGGTATTAAGTCTGAAGTAACACATACAGAGTCTGTTTGGATAGAATTTTCAGAGGGGCATGAAAAACTGATTTTAGGAGTGATATACCGTCCCCCAAACTTAGATAGGGACCAAGGGAAACTACTATGGGAGGAAACTGTTAAGGCCACAAGGCACGATAATGTAGTAATTCTAGGAGACTTTAACTTTAGTCATGTTGATTGGAATTTCTTGACTGGGAATTTAGAATCATACGACTTCTTAGAAGTATTTCAGGATTGTTTTTTGAAGCAGTTTGTGACAGAACCTACAAGGGGAAATAACCTGCTTGACTTTGTTATGGCAAACAATGAATCCCTTGTTAATAATTTAGAAATTTCAGAGGAACTGGGCGCTAGCGACCACAAATCAATTACATTTAGCATTGAATGGAAGTACGATAGTAGCGATAACTCAGTAACAGTCCCAGATTTTCGCTTAGCAGATTACGATGGGCATAGAGAACACTTATCATCTGTTGACTGGGGTAACGAAGAGAGCTATCAATATGACAGTTTTCTGAACACTATACATGCTGCTCAAAGAGCGTTTATCCCATATAAAGAAATTAGATCAAATAGAAATGACCCAAAATGGATGAATAATAGGCTCAAATATCTACTAGGGCATAAGAAAGGAATTTATAGGCGTATCAAAGGAGGTGAGGGTCATCTTATGAATCAGTATATTGACATTAAGAGGGACATTAAAAAGGGGATAAGAAAAGCTAAAAGGGACTATGAAATTAAAGTTGCTAGGGATTCTAAAACTAACCCAAAATTTTTTTTCCAGGTCTATAGAACAAAAGTTAGAGATAAGATAGGTCCCCTTAAAAATAACTATGGGCACCTTACTGACAAAGAGAATGAAATGTGCTTGATTTTAAATAATTATTTTCTCTCAGTTTTTACACAGGAAGACACTAACAATATTCCAGTAATTAATTTTTACAGTGGGCTAGAAGAAGATAAATTATGTAACATCACAGTCACTAGTGAGATGGTTGTGAAGCAGATAGACAGACTGAAGCAAAACAAGTCGCCGGGTCCTGATGAGGTTTTTTCAAGGGTTCTTAAGGAATGCAAAATGGAACTCTGTGAACCATTAACTAATATTTTTAATTTATCTCTTCAAACAGGTGTAGTGTCTGATATGTGGAAGATGGCTAATGTAATTCCTATTTTTAAAACAGGGGACAAGTCGTGTCATGGCTCACTGACAGGAAGCAGAGAGTGTCCATAAATGGGGTAAATTCCGAGTGGGGATCTGTAACAAGTGGCGTTCCACAGGGATCAGTCTTGGCCCGTTGTTGTTTATAATATATATCAATGATCTTGATGAGGGAATTACTAGTGATATGAGCAAATTCGCCTATGACACAAATATAGGTAGGATAATTGATTCAAACGTAGATGTTATGGAACTTCAGGAGGATTTAAACAAATTCTATTCTTGGTCAGAAAAGTGGCAGATGCAGTTCAATGTAGATAAATGCAAGGTTCTGAAGCTTGGGAGTGCCCATAACCCTAGTACTTATAAGTTAAATGATGTAGAACTTAGCCATACAGATTGCGAAAAGGACTTGGGGGTTATGGTGAGCAGCAACCTTAAACCAAGACAGCAATGCCTAAGTGTACGTAATAAGGCAAATAGATTACTGGGATTTATATCAAGAAGTGTAAGCAACAGAAGTCCAGAGGTCATACTGCAGCTTTATACATCATTAGTAAGGCCTCACCTAGATTATGCAGCTCAGTTCTGGTCTCCGTATTACAAAATGGACATAAATTCGTTAGAAAACATTCAGCGTAGGATGACTAAATTAATACATAGCATTAGAAATCTTCCTTATGAAGAAAGATTGAAGAATCTTAAGTTACATTCACTTGTTAGACGAAGAATGAGGGGAGACCTGATCGAAGTGTATAAGTGGAAGATAGGTATTAATAAAGGGGATATTAATAAGGTCTTGAGGATGTTTCTCCAAGAGAGAACCCGCAGTAATGGATTTAAATTAGATAAATTTAGATTTAGAAAGGACATAGGAAAGTATTGGTTTGGAAATAGGGTAGTTGATGAGTGGAACAGTCTACCTAGTTGGGTTATTGAGGCTGGGACTTTGGGTAGTTTCAAATCTAGGTTGGATAAGTACATGAGTGGGAGGGGTTGGACTTGAGTGGGACTTTGACATCAGAGCTTATTTCTTGGGTGGCATTGAAAATTGGGTTGGGCAAATGTTTTGTTAGTGGGATGAATTATAAAGGACCTGCCTAGTATGGGCCAGCAGGCCTCCTACAGTGTTCCTCCTTTCTTATGTTCTTATGTTCTTATGTTCTTATACAGAAGAGAAATGGTGCAAGAGGTTCTCCTTGATGGACACTCTCTGATGATGTGATTTCATGCTCTCCAAAGAGAAGCATTGATTCCTTGCTATACCAAGCTGAAACAAAAGGGAAGAGACCAGGGAAATGTACTGCTGCTAATGCCACGTTTCTATTCAGGAGATTGAATGCATTCTTGAAATCTAATTTTACCACTGCATTGTCCTCAGGCAGGTTGTTGATATACTCCCTTGTTGCATGAACCGCTGCTTCACTTCCTTGAGAGACCCCAAAGCCAAGCTGGTTTGGTTGAAGCATCATGGCTGCCTGTGCACGAATACTTCGGACAGCAGCTTTGGATACGAGGTGGCGTAACGTATTGCCTACTGAAATTGGCCGAATTCCTTCATCTTTTTTTTAAGTACACAAAGTGTTGCACCAAAAAAGAAAGGTCTAATTTCATCAGGAATCAGACCGGCCAAGGAATTGTTGACGTACCTTGTGATATCTGAAAGCAGTGTCTCTGCAATTTCCACAATAACTGGATTAACCATTTCCTTTAAATGCTGTGGCCTTATTCTAGTGTAACCCCCAGCAGAGCCAGACGGGAAAGACATTATTGCTTTGTAAATGTCTGAGTCTTCCACAATCAATGGTTCCACAGTGGGGACAGAGGTGTTGGAACTGTTGGTACCACTGGTTTCCCTGGCAGGGTGCTTTCCTCTAAGTGCTTCAGCTGTGTCAGCATCCCTGGGAGCAACTGTATCTTCACTGGTAATAATTCTGATTGCCCCCACTGTGTTGCCCTCTTCAATTTTCTTGCTCACCTGGACTCTGACTTTTTCTCTGTCATTTGGTAGATGATCTATCATTCCCTAACAAATAGAAGTAAGCAGAGTAAAGTCTGAGGCGCTTACTGTGAAAAGCTCTGCTCCATAAGGCACAGTACTCGCTCCCATCCCGTTCCTCATCCTCATATCTGACATAGACAGGGATGTAAACCACAGCACCGTGTCTTCCTTTGCAGATGACACCGAAATTTGCATGACAGTGTCCTCCATTGAAAACATTGCAAAACTCCGGGCGGACATCAACCAAATCCTTAAATATATATATATATATATATATATATATATATATATATATATATATATATATATATATATATATATATATATATATGTATGTATATATATATATATATATATATATATATATATATATATATATATATATATATATATATATATATATATATGCAATAAGATCACAGTAAACAGGTGATTTTAGAATATGCAAAACAACCACTGTGAAAGAATAGAGAAATTCCAAGCGCTTTCGTGACTACTCACATTATCAAGGAACTATGAAAGTAAAGCATCAAAGGAAGGTATATAAGGGGTCTAGCCAACACCTCACTATCAGATCCCACAACAATTAAACACCTGACGCACGACTCATAAGAAAGGGAACACTGCAGCAGGCCCGCCGGCCCAACTAGACAGGTCCTTCACACAACCCACCAACAAACTATTCTTCCCAAGAAATAAGAAATTTAAAAAAATTATTATTTGTCCAGTGTATTATTAAATTCTTCCCAAATTCTATTAATTATAAATGGATCTAATTTATATAAACCAAAGGAAATATTCATATTATTGTCAAAACTGCTTTTTGTGAAACAAGATTCAATTATATTCCAGTCGACCATGGACTTGCTTGATACTACTTTCTCAACTTTTTGAAAATCAATTGGATGGTTAAAATCTATTACATGTATAAACAGAGCATTGGAATCTTGTCCAGTTTTAATGCTATATTTATGTTGTTTTAATCTTAGTGCGAGATTTTTACCAATTTGACCGTAATAAACTTTATCGCAAATTTTACAAGGAATCTTATAGACACATCCATCAGCATTTTGGGGGGAATTCTTTATCAAAAGTTTTTTTTACTGTATCAAGATTTTTGAATACAACTTTAATATTAAAAGTCTTAAGAAGAGAAGGCATATCAACCAAGCTTTCATGGTAAGGGAGAACCAACATATTTTTAGTTGAATAAGGCTGGTTGTCCCTTTTTGGATTGTAAAAAGTATTTCTAGCATCTTTAAAAGATTTATCAATTACATTTCTTGGGTATTTCAAATCATTACCTATTTCATAAATTTTGGATATTTCCTCATCTATGAGTTCATAGATGAGGAAATGGGTAGTAGATTGGCAGACAGCAACCGCCCAGGGAGGTACTACCGTCCTGCCAAGTGAGTGTAAAACTAAAGCCTGTAATTGTTTTACATGATGGTAGGATTGCTGGTGTCCATTTTTCTGTCTCATAAATATGCAAGGTTTCAGGTACGTCTTGCTACTTCTACTTACACTTAGGTCACACTACACATACATGTACAAGCATATAAATATACACACATCCCTCTGGGTTTTCTTCTATTTTCTTTCTAGTTCTTATTCTTGTTTATTTCCTCCTATCTCCATGGGGAAGTGGAACAGAATTCTTCCTCCGTAAGCCATGCGTGTCGTAAGAGGCGACCGAAATGCCGGGAGCAAGGGGCTGGTAACCCCTTCTCCTGCATATATTACTAAATTTGAAAGGAGAAACTTTCGGTTTTCCTTTTGGGCCACCCCACCTCGGTGGGATACGGCCGGTGTGTTGAAAGATATATATATATATATATATATATATATATATATATATATATATATATATATATATATATATATATATATATATATATATATTAATAAACAAAATACATTTACAGAAAAAAACATAAACATGAATACAATGGCACAATGTATCAAAGATGATGAATTTCCTCCAGCTCCTCCGAGGCTGGACGTGAGCCAAGTATGCAGCAAGCATTTCCCCTCTGGATGGCGACGCTGAGGCGCTGGAACATGAAAGTGGCTGCCCTTGGGTCCCTGGTGGTGTCGATGAGTCTGGAACCCAATTCTTTAAGGAAACGTGTGGCATTTTTTCCCCATGATCCCAAGGTCTCTGATCCCACTGGGACAAATTGATACTGTTGGCTAATGTCCCTGTACTTGCTGATCTTGTACTCCTCCCTGTGGTCAGCAGCTCCTCCCTGTCGCCCCACACTGTGATGGATATAGGTGTCAGCCAGTGTGGACACACAGGTATAGTCCCATGCTAAGAGCTTGCCATTCTTCCAAGGATAGATGGTGATCCCGTCGGGGCGGTTTGCTGGGTTGTGGGTATTGTTTGCTGCAAGTGATCGTGGCTCCCTCTCGGCAGGGCATCCAGCTGTAGCAAGGGTTCTCTTAATGATGTCGTTGACCTCATTGTGTCTTGCATGCCAGCCCTTGGTTTTGGAACAGTTAAGACCATGTAGACCGTATTGGTCTGCTTGCACTTCGCCGTAAATACACATATATTCTGTGTGAATTGGGGCAGCAAGGCGCAGAGCCACTGCAATACGGAGGGTCTTAGGGTCGAGTCGCGTTCCCATTGCCGATATGGGAACTGTTTGGAGGAAGTCCCCGGAGTGAGGTGCACTCACAGCCTGGAGACGGGCAATCTCCCTATCTGATGTTGCAGCCCTGAGCATGTTGGCAAGCACCTTTTCAGCAATTGGGCTATCCCAGCTTGACTGTTTGTGAGCCAGTGCTGCACTAGGGTTTGGTGCTGGAGCAGCAAGAGTCTCCCATTCGGTGATGGCACTGACATAGCTAGGGTCTTCTATTCCTGCTGAGTCACTGAGGGTGTCAGGAAGAATTTGTCTTATCAACTCGTTTGATGCAATGGAAGAGGATAGGAAAGCTGGTAGAGCAATCTGGGAGGATCTGCGTACTCCTAGCCCTCCAAGCCTGACCGGAAGTGAGGCTTGCAACCACTGTCCATCGTCAAGGGAAAGATTCAATACACTCTCTAGCATGGCCTTCAGGAGAGAGTCATATTCCTTGAGTTTTGGACTGCTGAAGGCTGGGGAGCATCTCAGAAAATAGGTAAGTTTTGGGGTTGACAGGCACCTGGTGAGTAGGTAGAAGGCATCGTGTGTATCAATGTCTTTCATCCTGCTTTCCATCGTCCGGAGGTCTGAGACTTTTTTTCCTAGGACCAGATCGATGGCATTGGACCCAAGAGGAGCACCGAGGAGAGTGCTATTGGCTGGATCAATGGCTCGTGCTCCTGGTAAAACGGTACTAATATTCTGGATCAACTGTTGATTGGTAGAAACTATTTCACATTTGGTGGGGTTTAAAGAAAGGCCAAGGCTTTCTCCCATGTCTTTAATTTTACTGATGTCCTCCAGGAGAGATTCTGTTGTGCCAGCTAGGGTACCGTCGTCCAGGAACCAGATATTGAGCTCGCTGGAGAGTGCCTCCGTGACTTCCTTGATGACCAAACAAAACAGAAAGGGGGCGAGAGGGTCCCCCTGTTGCACGCCCTCACACGAGTCAATTTCATGGTCCCCAAACAATAGTTTGGAAGTCACACTATAACACGATTCTATGAAGGGATAAAGGGAAGGGAAGTTTCTATAAACTGCTTGGAGAGCAGCATCCCTTCTGACTGAGTTGAAAGCAAACTGCGGCAGGCCAGGACTCGACCCTACGAACCTTGTACCGCCTCCAGAGACAGCACAATGTACGTATTACCTTACCACTACGCCACTGATAATTCAAGAAACAAGCACACAGCACGTAGCTATGTGTTCGCCTTGGCCCAAGGACACTCGTGGCAGTGGTATCTTAAGGTCGAGTCCTGGCCTGCGGCAGGCCAGGGCTAATGTTTAATATATATATATATATATATATATATATATATATATATATATATATATATATATATATATATATATATATATATATATATATGCAAAACAACCACTCTGAAAGAATAGAGAAATTCCAAGCGCTTTCGTGACTACTCACATTATCCTTGATAATGTGAATAGTCACGAAAGCGCTTGGAATTTCTCTATTCTTTCAGAGTGGTTGATTTGCATATTCTGAAATCACCTGTTTACTGTGATCTTATTGCATATATATATATATATATATATATATATATATATATATATATATATATATATATATATATATATATATATATATATATATATATATATATATTAACAAATTGGCCGTCTCCTACCGGGGCAGGGTGACCCAAAAAGAAAGAAAATTCCCAAAAAGAAAATACTTTCATCATCATTCAACAAATTCACCTCACTCATACATAATCACTGTTTTTGCAGAGGTGCCCAGAACACAACAGTTCGGAAGCATATACGTATAAAGATACACAGCATATCCCTCCAAACTGCCAATATCTCAAACCCCTCCTTTAAAGTGCAGGCAATATACTTCCCATCTCCAGTACTCAAGTCCGGATATATAAAAACCGGTTTCCCTGAATCGATTCACTAAATATTACCCTGTTCACACTCCAACAGATCGTCAGGTCCCAAATACCATTCGTCTCCATTCACTCTTATCTAACACGCGCACGCATGCTTGCTGGAAGTTCAAGCCCCTCGCCCACAAAACCTCCTTTACCCCCTCCCTCCAACCTTTCCGAGGGCGACCCCTACCCTGCCTTCCTTCCCCTACAGATTTATACGCTCTCCATGTCATTCTACTTTGATTCATTCTCTCTAAATGACCAAACCACCTCAACAACCCCTCTTCAGCCCTCTGACAATACTTTTATTAACTCCACACTTTCTCCTAATTTCAAACTTCGAATTCTCTGCATAATATTTACACCACACATTGCCCTTAGACAGGACATCTGCACCGCCTCCAACCGCCTTCTCGCTGCAGCATTTACAATCAAAGCTTCACACCCATATGAGAGTGTTGGTACCATTATACTTCTATACATTCCCTTCTTTGCCTCCATAGATAATGGTTTTGTTTCCATATATACCTCAATGCACCACTCACCTTTTTTCCTTCATCAATTCTATGGTTAACCTCATCCTTCATACATCCATCCGCTGACACGTCAACTCCCAAATATCTGAAAACATTCACTTCTTCCATACTCCTCCTCTCCAATTTGATATGAAATTTTTCCTTATCTAAATCATTTGATACCCACATCACCTTACTCTTTTCTATGTTCACTTTCAACTTTCTACCTTTACACACTATCCCAAACTCGTCCACTAACCTTTGCAACTTTTCTTCAGAATCTTCCATAAGCACAGTATCATCAGCAAAAAATAACTGTGTCAATTCCCATTTTGTATTTGAATCCCCATAATTTAATCCCACCCCTCTCCTCAACACCCTAGCATTAGACAACCATGGTGACATTACACATCCCTGCCTAAGACCTACTTTTACCGAGAAGTAGTCTCCCTCTCTTCTACACACCCTAACCTGAGCCTCACTATCCTCATAAAAACTCTTTGCAGCATTTAGTAACTTACCACCTATTCCATATACTTGCAACATCTGCCACATTGCTCCCCTATCCACTCTATCATATGCCTTTTCTAAATCCATAAATGCAATGAAAACTTCCCTACCTTTATCGAAATACTGTTCACATATATGCTTCAATGTAAACACTTGATCTACACATCACCTACCCACTCTAAAACCTCCTTGCTCATCCGCAATCCTACATTCTGTCTTGTCTCTAATTCTTTCAGTAATAACCCTACCATACACTTTTCCTGGTATACTCAGCAAACTTATTCCTCTACAATTTTTACGATCTATTTTGTCCCCTTTTCCTTTATATAAAGGAATTATACATGCTCTCTGCCAATCCCTAGGTACCTTCCCCCTTTTCATAGATTTATTAAACATAAATACCAACCATTCCAACACTATATTCCCCCTCCCCATGCTTTTAACATTGCTGTCATGATCCCGTCAGTGTATATATATTATTTTTTTTTTATTATCACACCGGCCGATTCCCACCAAGGCAGGGTGGCCCGAAAAAGAAAAACTTTCACCATCATTCACTCCATCACTGTCTTGCCAGAAGGGTGCTTTACACTACAGTTTTTAAACTGCAACATTAACACCCCTCCTTCAGAGTGCAGGCACTGTACTTCCCATCTCCAGGACTCAAGTCCGGCCTGCCGGTTTCCCTGAATCCCTTCATAAATGTTACTTTGCTCACACTCCAACAGCACGTCAAGTATTAAAAACCATTTGTCTCCATTCACTCCTATCAAACACGCTCACGCATGCCTGCTGGAAGTCCAAGCCCCTCGCACACAAAACCTCCTTTACCCCCTCCCTCCAACCCTTCCTAGGCCGACCCCTACCCCGCCTTCCTTCCACTACAGACTGATACACTCTTGAAGTCATTCTGTTTCGCTCCATTCTCTCTACATGTCCGAACCACCTCAACAACCCTTCCTCAGCCCTCTGGACAACAGTTTTGGTAATCCCGCACCTCCTCCTAACTTCCAAACTACGAATTCTCTGCATTATATTCACACCACACATTGCCCTCAGACATGACATCTCCACTGCCTCCAGCCTTCTCCTCGCTGCAACATTCATCACCCACGCTTCACACCCATATAAGAGCGTTGGTAAAACTATACTCTCATACATTCCCCTCTTTGCCTCCAAGGACAAAGTTCTTTGTCTCCACAGACTCCTAAGTGCACCACTCACTCTTTTTCCCTCATCAATTCTATGATTCACCTCATCTTTCATAGACCCATCCGCTGACACGTCCACTCCCAAATATCTGAATACGTTCACCTCCTCCATACTCTCTCCCTCCAATCTGATATTCAATCTTTCATCACCTAATCTTTTTGTTATCCTCATAACCTTACTCTTTCCTGGATTCACCTTTAATTTTCTTCTTTTGCACACCCTACCAAATTCATCCACCAATCTCTGCAACTTCTCTTCAGAATCTCCCAAGAGCACAGTGTCATCGGCAAAGAGCAGCTGTGACAACTCCCACTTTGTGTGTGATTCTTTATCTTTTAACTCCACGCCTCTTGCCAAGACCCTCGCATTTACTTCTCTTACAACCCCATCTATAAATATATTAAACAACCACGGTGACATCACACATCCTTGTCTAAGGCCTACTTTTACTGGGAAAAAATTTCCCTCTTTCCTACATACTCTAACTTGAGCCTCACTATCCTCGTAAAAACTCTTCACTGCTTTCAGTAACCTACCTCCTACACCATACACTTGCAACATCTGCCACATTGCCCCCCTATCCACCCTGTCATACGCCTTTTCCAAATCCATAAATGCCACAAAGACCTCTTTAGCCTTATCTAAATACTGTTCACTTATATGTTTCACTGTAAACACCTGGTCCACACACCCCCTACCTTTCCTAAAGCCTCCTTGTTCATCTGCTATCCTATTCTCCGTCTTACTCTTAATTCTTTCAATTATAACTCTACCATACACTTTACCAGGTACACTCAACAGACTTATCCCCCTATAATTTTTGCACTCTCTTTTATCCCCTTTGCCTTTATACAAAGGAACTATGCATGCTCTCTGCCAATCCCTAGGTACCTTACCCTCTTCCATACATTTATTAAATAATTGCACCAACCACTCCAAAACTATATCCCCACCTGCTTTTAACATTTCTATCTTTATCCCATCAATCCCGGCTGCCTTACCCCCTTTCATTTTACCTACTGCCTCACGAACTTCCCCCACACTCACAACTGGCTCTTCCTCACTCCTACAAGATGTTATTCCTCCTTGCCCTATACACGAAATCACAGCTTCCCTATCTTCATCAACATTTAACAATTCCTCAAAATATTCCTTCCATCTTCCCAATACCTCTACCTATATATATATATATATATATATATATATATATATATATATATATATATATATATATATTTATATTTTCCTTCCTGTGTTTGTTGCAGGCGTTGGATCGTGACCCTCCTGATGGTAAAGGTATGTGGAAAGTGACAGTTCTCGTCCGAGATGGCCAAGCATCCTCGCTCAGTGGGGAGAAAAGCCAGCGACTTTTTCCTTTTACCTCACGGAAGGCAATAGAAGCAAAGAGCAAGATTGACAGACAGACTCAGACACCGTACTTTGCCAGCTCACTCTCACGGGAACACCCAAAAACAAAGAAGAGGAGTAGGGCTGAGAGAGAGGTATATCCGCCATTCTCTAGAAATTCTCGTGAAACGTTGAGAGAAAATCAGATTGAGAAATTAGTTCGGCAGTCAAACACAGTCACCTCACTTCCCCGAAAGCTAAAGAGAAAGATGAAAGACGAAGAGAGTGGCGAAGAGAACCAGCCAGTAACTTTTCTTCCAGGTCACTTGCATACGTTACAAAAGCGGAGGAAGAGGAAGGAAAGTGAAAGCGAGAGAGGAGACACTCTCATGGGTCTATCAAAGAAGCATCGGGGAGCGACTGTAAATTATGGGAGTGAAAAAGAGCACCCTCAGTTATATACTCACATCAGACTTCCTAGACCATTCAGAAGAGAAATGGAACACCAAAATGAATCTCTCGTTGGTTCTTACCTCCATCATCATTCTACTTTCGTTCTACAACAACCACTTTACACAAACAATGGTAATAACATGAAATTTATTAATAAACGGTTTCCAAGTTCCTCTGGCACATTCACACACATGAAATATATAAGCAAATTGTCAAAAACATCATCTATTGTAAAAGATTTTAAAGTTGTCAACAAAAGTATAGAAGTACTAATGCATAATTCCTTTTCTCATGTAATCTCTTTCACGTCAGCTCAAAAATATGGAGATTCTACATCACTAAAGCAATCACCAATTTCGGATACTCCTGACAAACAGAACAGCCTGATACAAACTGATAGAGAATCATTGTCACTTTCTTTCCCTATTTTTTTGAGAACCGGAAGAAAGAAGAAAAGCAGATTTGCCACGGAACCCAGAAGCAATATTAGTTCTTTAAAAAGTACTAATTCGTCAACACATATTATGAATTTAAACGAAAGGAGTATTGAAAATGACTCCAAAATCACCAACAGCAGCACTTCTTTTGACCCCACTAAAAACGCGGATGTCGACAAAAAATTGATACCTAATAGTAATTACAACTCTAAAAGTCTATTACCTAAATCCTCAGATGTCTCGCTCAACAGTACCGACATTATGCACACATCCATCAAAGCCGCTCGGAACACCAGATCTATTAATTATTTAATGAATAACCACAGTAACAATGGAGCGTTAATCTCAGATCGTGGGGGATGTGAAGATGTCGATACTTTCATCTGGAGGCCTGAATATGGAAGCAGAGACGAAACTGTATATCCTGGAAGCGTGGATGATGGTGGTGATGGTGAAGGACTTGTACATATAGTGGAGACAGTAGTAACGGTGATGGTGAAGGATATCAATGACAATCCTCCAGTCTTCCCCAACACCACAATGTTTGGAGACGTACAGGAGAACGGGCCCATCGGTGAGTAACAGAGTTGCATGCATACTCTTGTATATATAAAATCTTGAGAAGTCTTAAGAAAAATTTAATGCCATCATAAATTTGCGAAAATTAATCTGAACATAATGAAAAACAAATGTATATTATATATTTTAAGTAAAGTTAAATTATTTTAAACTTATTTATGAGATTTTAACAGAATTTGGCTAAGGAAATTACTCTAGTTTACGTTATGTTAGTTGAGGTTTCTAAGTTAGGCATGGTCAAAAATATTTTTCATCATAATCGTCAATTAAAAAATTAATAAGTCAATCTGTGAAAAGAATTTGGGGAGAGTCCATTTATAAGAGCGTTCGGCCAATTAAAAAAGTTGAGCTTATTAGGCCCCATTTACCAGGGGGTCGCAACTACTACAGTTCAAAACTGCAAATATCCTCACCCCTCTTTCATGATTCATTTCCGGCTAACCGGTTTCCCTGAATCCTTTCATACATGTTACCTTGCTCACACTCCAATATCACGTCAGTTCATAGAAACCACTTACCTCCATTTACTCCTGTCAAAGAAGCTTGATGAATGTCTAAGCCCTTCACATACAAAATCTCCTCTATCACCTCATCTCCTTCTATTCTCTAAGCTACGAATTCTCTACATAATATTCACACCACACATTGCCCTTACACACAACGTCTCCGTTAACTCAGTTATGGAAACCGAAATCAAATAAGAGCTAGAACGGAGTATAATACAAATTCTAACCACACAACTGAGCGAAAAACTATTGTGAAGGACTTAGGAGTAATAATCTCAGAAGATCTCACCTTCAAAGATTACAACAGTGTCACTATCACATCTGTGAAGAAAATGATAGGATGCATAATGAGAACCTTTAATTCAAGGGATACCATAGCGAACTTAAATTTCCATAACTTCGTAGAAAATTAACATATTTTAAAGATGAAATTAATTTAGGAATTTTAGAACTAAATTGAATCATTTAGGGTGAAAATTGTTAAACCTAAATGATTCAGTTTGGTTCTGAAATTTCTAGTATAATAACATTTTAAAATATGTTGGTTTTATATTAAGGTATGTAAACTGAATTCAGCTTTAAATCATATAGATTAAAATATCTTTGTTGGGCTATTTAATATTTGTTGTAGATAGAATTTCATATGATACTTATAAAATTATGCTTCACTTTTACTGTAACAGTTTTTTTAAGATTCTGATGATGGATGAAGAACCATCCGAAACGTCAATAAACAAATGGGATATCCTTTAAAAATGGTATTCCGGTATTTTTTTCTACCCGACAAATCTTCTTTTGTACCTTCACCTGACATGTCTTCTAGTATACCTTCACCTGACATGTCTTCTAGTATACCTTCACCTGACATATGTTCTGATATTTTTACCTAACCTTTTCTCCTAATCTCTCATCTAGTTTTCTCCCATTTTCTCCCTTAGTCTATACTTGGCAATGGGCTAGCAGTGAATTATTCCTGCTATTGTATTCTGACTTATTTACTTTTCACTATTATTATTATTATTATTATTATTATTATTATTATTATTATTATTATTATTATTATTATTATTATTATTATCATTATTATCATTATTATTATTATTATTATTATTATTATTATTATTATTATTATTTCAACTATCTGGTTGCATCCCACCGAGGCAGGGTGACCCAAAAAGAATAACGAAAGCATTTCTTTTGAAATTTAGTAATTCATGCAGGAGAAGGGGTTAGCAGCCCTATGCGCCGACACTAGTCTCCTCTTACGACACGCATAGCTTACAGAGGAAGAATTCTTTTCCACATCCCGTGGAGATAAGAGGAAATAAAGAAGAACAAGAACTATTAGGAAAATAGAAGAAAACCCATATAGGTGTATAAATATATATGTGTACATGCATGTGTAGTGTTACCTAAATGTAAGTACAAGTAGTAAGATATACCTTTTATCCTATTATTATTATTATTATAATTATTATTATTATTATTATTATTATTATTATTATTATTATTATTATATAAATATTGGATCTTCGCACTTATCATCAATAATTTTGAATGTATGTGACAGATTTAAATTACTGGTAGCAGATAATATTATCTTTTATGTTCTGATATTAGAATCAGGTAGTGACAAGGTGTCGTCGTAAATTAACAGTAAGATTTGGAGTAGTTTTATTGAAGCCGGAGGGGAGAAAGATGTAAAGATTGATCTAAAATGCAAAATATAGCGCTCTTTCATTTTCATTAATCTACCTCTACCAATACATTCTTTGATCTGTACCTTAACAGTCATCTACCTCTACCTGCCCATTATCTTACCTGTACTCCTCTGTTTCAGATCTTTCTGTGGCAGTTATTGCTGCCTGGGATGCTGACGATGCTTCAGAGGGCACAAACGCCAAGCTCACTTATGCCATCGAGAAGAACGTGATCGATGAGCTTTCCGGTGAGGCCATCTTCTCGGTTCACCCAGAGACAGGGTTGGTGAGAACGGCACTCTGCTGCCTGGATCGAGAGACCACCCCGGAGTATTATATCCAAGTAGTGGCTGCCGATGGAGGTGGTCTCAAAGGTACGTGATCGAGGCATCGGATGTTAAATGCTATGAAGCTAATGATAAAGGCGCATGATAAAGGCTTCGATTTATGATGCAGAGAAGGGTTACCTTTGGCTTTGTGTCTCAATCTGAGGAGAATAGACTTAAGCGAAATGAGAGATATGCGTTTGTTTAAGTTCTGGTGCATGGAGAAAGTTTGAAAAGTGAGTGAGTAGTGGACTTTTAAAATATTGACTATCACACATTAACCAACTTTCAGGGAAGAGAGGAGACCCCTTTTGCGATCAGGTGATGTAAGAAAACCTACAAGTATGACTAGGGGTTGTTCTCGTGGTATAGAGCACCCGGCTCACTCAGGCACTCAAAAATGGCTACCCACTCAGTCTTGTTATGTCCTTCTGCTTATATATCTCCTATTTTTTTTTTAATTTGGTTGGCTCTTTATAAGTATATTTCAGTTCAGTGAGTATCATAAGAAGAGGTAAGTACAATAGATAACACTCGTGGTATAAAGATTTTTTTTATTCACCATGGTAGTAAAACAAGGCATTACTGTAAGATTTTTTAATGGTGACACAAAATCAACAGGCTTATAAAATAGATAATAAAACGTATATTGGCAAACTGTATTTAAAAATCTTTTTTTCATTCTTGGGTAATTACATATACTGTATGTACAGTTGAAACTAATGTACAGGATCATACAGGACTCTCTCTTTGTGCTGTCTACAAGGTTGACTGCAGACTATGCACACAGTATTGATGGAGATAATTTCTGTGAAGACACAATATCCGCAACGTCAGTCAGTTTTTCATCATTGTCGCTTTTCTAAGTTATTGACATTATAAACAGCTGTGATGAATGGTTTTGAAAACCGACAAGTTGAAGAATTGAGACACTTATGCAACACATGGGAATCTTTATTGAAGAAACGTTTCGCCACACAGTGGCTTCATCAGTCCAATACAAAGGAGAAATGGGTAAGGAGAGTAGAAGTATGAGGTAATCAGTCCCTCAACCTGGATTCGATGTGTTCAGTCCATCACTCTTGTAGTAAGTGCAGCATAGGGCCAGAGAGATGGCTTATATACTGCGGTGAGATGAGTTGAAGAAGGAGGAGGCGGGATCACAGTGGGACCTGCCACTAGTGTAAGTAGGTCGTCGTCCAACTTCATGGGATCTTGGTACAAAGACTTCAACGCTTGAACATCAAAATGGTATACAATACCGACAGGTTGTTAGGTAAGACACATATGCAACAGTTAGACAACTTTATAAAGTTGTCTAACTGTTGCATATGTGTCTTACCTAACAACCTGTCGGTATTGTATACCATTTTGATGTTCATCTTGTCAGACACTGCAACACATGGCATCTTGGTACAGAAAACACCTTGGACAAGCTTTTCAAGTGAGAAGTGTTGGATCTGAGAGGGACATGACCTCTCAGTGGCTACATTATCACTACTACTACTACTACTACTCTGCACCTCTCCTTCCGACAGTATTTAAGTCTCCGCACTGTCGCTTGATCTTCAGATAGTTCCTGACTATGGAACTGAACTTCTCCAGGCCGAGGGACTGACAACCTCAAATTCTACGACTACAAGGGTGATGGACTGATTACATCGTCTTCACATCTCTCCTGTTCCTGCCTTCTTTCTGTATTCGACTGAAGAAGCCTACTGTGTAGGCGAAACGTTTCGGAATAAAGTTGTCTAACTGTTGCATATGTGTCTTACCTAACACTTCAACGCTTGCCCAAACTTTGGACGACGACCTACTTACACTAGTGGCAGGTCCCACTGTGATCCCGCCTCCTCCTCCCGCCTACTGTGTAGGCGAAACGTTTCGGAATAAAGTTGTCTAACTGTTGCATATGTGTCTTACCTAACAACTCATCTCACCGCAGTATATAAGCCATCTCTCTGGCCCTATGCTGCACTCCCTAGACAGGGAGCCAGTGCCGGGCCACCACTTGGAAGGGCCCGGGCCGGGAAAATACCGGCGAATCTTTAACAACAACCTATGCTGCACTTAAGAACATAAGAACATAAGAATGTAGGAACACTGCAGAAGGCCTACTGGCCCATACGAGGCAGGTCCTTATCAAAACGACATCTACCTAAAGCTACCCAAGAAATAACTCCCGTACCCCATGACACCAATCAAACCCAGCCCCTCCCACTCATATATTTGTCCAGTCTCTTCACCCCACTGGGAAGACTGTTCCACGCATCTACAACTCTGTTAGAAAACCAGTACTTACCTATGTCCTTTCTAAGTGATGGACTGAACACATCGAATCCAGGTTGAGGGACTGATTACCTCATACTTCTACTCTCCTTACCCATTTCTACTTTGTATTGGACTGATGAAGCCACTGTGTGGCGAAACGTTTCTTCAATAAAGATTCCCATGACTCAAGAAATCGTAATGACACGATTGCAAACAAACCATACCCCCGGCCGGGATTGAACCCGCGGTCATAGAGTCTCAAAACTCCAGCCCGTCGCGTTAGCCACTAGACCAGCTAGCCACCATATCCTTATCACTGTCAGTGATCTGACCAGAGTTACTCTTAAGTGGGCCTATCTTGTCTCTAATCTTACTTCTGTATACCTGAAAGAATCCTTTTGGGTTAGTCTTTGAATCCCTTGCGACCTTAGCCTCATAATCTCTTTTTGATTTTCTTATTCCTTTCTCTATTTCTCTCTTTAATTGAATATATTGATTTCTTAACTGCCCATCCCCTCTTTTGATACGCCTATATATGCCTCTCTTTTGACCAATGAGATGTTTATCCATTTGGGATCATTTTTGTTAGATCTAATTTCCTTACTCGGAACAAAAGTTGTCTGGGCAGCTAGAACTATGCTCTGAGAAACGTCATTTTGGCAACCAAGATCACCTACCTGACCCATAGTCAGGACATCCCAACTTAGCCCACCCAGGTAATTTTCCAGTCCCATGAAGTCGGCCAAGCGAAAATCTGGGACAGAGATTTGATTGCAGTTATCTGGGTAATTCCATGATATATTGAAACTAAGTGATTTGCGATCACTTTCCCCAAGTTCATCATTAACCTCAAGATTATTAATTAGTGAATCTTTGTTGGCAAGAACCAAGTCAAGCAGATTGTTTCCACTAGACTCAAGATTTCCTGTCATATTGTTCCAATCAATTTGTCTAAAGTTAAAATCTATTATCACAACAATTTCATATCTAGATGCCTTATGAATTTCGTCCCATAGCTTACTGCACTCCCTATCAAGGTTTGGGGGCCTATAAATCACACCCAAAATTAATTTGTCACGTCCCTCGAGAAACTGTAGCCAAACAGATTTCGTGTTCGATGTTTCTACTCTTATATCATGTCTAAGACAATTTAAATTTTCTCTGACATACATCGCCACTCCACCACCCTTCTTGTTGACCCTATCAGTGTGGAATAGTTTATAACCCTGTATGCTGCATTCAAAAGGCATTTCTCTATCTTTCAAGTTGAACCAGGTTTCTGTTATACCAATAATATCTATATTACCTACACTTGCAAGTAATCTTAGCTCATCTATTTTATTTCTAAGACTCCTACTATTTGTATAGTAAACCTTAAGGGAGCTAGTCAATGTAGCAGTTGTCTGCACTATTCACACAAGTACGAGGCATCTGCAAGAAGAAAACAACAAACAATTAGAAGATAAACAGAAAATTTATTCAATAGTTTGTCATTATAATACAGAGCATGATAGCTAAGCAGAAGTATTTATATCATTCAGTAGGAAAATAAAATTAATGTAATATGCCTCACATGCATATCAATACCTTGCTCAGTGAATATTTGCTACTAGTTTAAAAAGTGTTTCGCTAAGAAAACCACCTACCTTTTACCTCAAAATATAAACTTGACCATCCCAACCACCTTCTATGACTGCTGGAACAACAATGAAGGTCAGTTGAGACTGTGAATGTGGTAAGAAACACTGCCACAAGCCTGTTGGAACCTGTTGTGACAAGTAGGTGTATATTGAAAAGTAGAGCTAAAAAACAATTTTAACCTTGATATTCATTATCAGTGACCTAAAATTAGTTGGAAACTGCTACTCGGGTCTCGGAAGCATTTTGGTTGACCAGTGTAATCTTTGGAGAGAGGTGGGGAATGAGACTGTAAGGGTCATATGATCCGAATCCCATTTATTTTTATGATAGTGACTTGAAACATTTCAGAATGACCATTAATTATGATACTGTTGCTGATATTGCTTGCAAATTCCCTACTCAAGCTAGTGCCTTATACTACATGATAGTAAATGCATCGGGATGCGAGTCTGATCACATGTTACCTTACAAAGAGTTTGTAGAATGAAGAACAGTGGTGATCATTGACTTGCAAAGCGAAAGGCTAAAAATAAAAACTATCTGTCGGAAGAATAGTAATTTGCATATATTATCATTTGGCAGTGAGAAAATTAACAGGACACAGTATGTCTCCTGATCAGTGACATGGATGGCATTATAAATATAACTGCCAGTAAATCAGTAACTCTAAATTTGAGAGTGTATACATGAACTGTGAAAAAATTGAAAAATTCCTGAAAAATATTACGGACAAAAATGGAAATTACCTCGAATGTTTCGCATTGGACGAAATGGACTCTGGAACGAACAGAATCCGAGGAATGACTAATTTTCATCGTAAATATTTTACAATCCTATTAAAGTGGAATGGGCCATTGCTTACCATTTATATGAATAAAAAAGACTAATGTTCTTGGGCATTTTTGCAATAAGCTCTGAGACACATCCATTCAAGTTAAAGGAATTTATAGAAAGACTTGAGAAAAGAGAAGTAAATGGAATAAATGGAAGATAACAACATGATAATTCATTAAGAATTAACAAATATATTTACAGAAAAATCTACATGAAGTTTAGAATTCTTTCATGCAAAAAAAAAAACATTCTCTAATAATCAGTATTCACAAAGGAACTATAAAAACTAGTTTGATATGTTACACAGACAGAATATGGCTGAAAAGGGAGGTCGAAAGCCATACCAGCCTGTGAGCGGGGTTATGACAACCATAGTATTGTCAGAGATGAATGGGAGTAGGAGAGAGCTCTGGGCGGAAGGCCTATCCCCGCATGAATAGGATGGCGAGACACAAATAACCAGCACATAGGGGACTGAAACTTATGAAGACATTTAGGTCCAAATTGGACATTAACTAGTCATATAGATGTGGGAAAGAGAAGACAACAAGAATATATACTAGTTAATGTGGAGAAATTTTTTCGAGGAGGTGGGTATCAGCCCCCGTCAGCCCCTTTCAGCCCTTTTCAGCCCTGAGGGGCCCAGCCCTCTCAGAAGGGGCAAGCATCTTGTTTACTGCTACATCAAGTAATTACCAGCAAATGTTTAACCAGCATGTACTAGTTACATGGTCATGCGGCTTTTTGCAAGAGAACAGTGTTGCAATTAGTGTAGTTTAAATAAGATGCAATCAATCTCTTACCTTAGCAGGACAATTAAGAAAAATCTTGTACCCACTTTATTACCATAGGAAGATAGTGTATATTGTTGTCTATGCTTAAGATAACAAGAATCAAGCATTCTACTTTGCTTCCTGGTGGAAGTTTAGCAAGGAAGGGAAATGTGCTATGTCAGCTTTCCCTTTATGCTAGAGGACAAACGAGGTGGGGCGAGAAACGTCGGAGGTTAGATTGCTTTTGACCCTGGGATAACCAACATTGATCCGCGCGTTTTTGTGCATAAAAGTATCTCAAAGAGCACATATTAACACTTAGAGAAGTGTGGTCAGCTTCTATAGTGATAAGATTGTGAATAATAAAGATAAACCTTGTGGAACATAGTGTACCAGTGTGTGTATTCTTAGATTGTGGAAGACATGGGCATTCAAGGACACTTCAGCTTCTAACAAGTCAACAATATCTGTCGAAGGTGTAAAGAACATCATAGCTCACGCGACAAGAGCAAGGTAGGTTTCAAACTATCTTATTATACAGGGAACTGTGCAGTTCTTGTGTCGCAAAGGGTTTGAAATCATACTATAGTTGGCAGCGAGGTGTGGACTTTTGAGTCCACACACGTGAGTATTCCAGTCAGCAATCAGTTTCTGAGATATGCTGACATAATGTCCCCTAGGGGTAATTCACCCATAATAAATTTTCCAGCCCGTGAGGTAGTGCATCAGATAGCGTCTCAAGACATCGCCTGCAGGGATAGCTGTGTAGGCGAAAGCTGTCTTTCAAAATAAGTCCCCCTACAGTCCACTATTTAGTCTTTGACTTAGCTTGTAGCATTATCCTCAACAGTTAACAATCCAAGTCACTACTATATGTGGGCTGTTTGTATTGTTCCAGCCATGGCATTATGCCATATTATTCTTTCAGGATGCTGAGAGACAGAACCTGTAGGGTTAGTACCCCATTAGTAGGTGGGATCATATGACTATAAAACCCCAGAAGAGAGTGTGAGTCTGACAATTACGTTTCTGGAGATAGTCGGAGCACATCCCACTACCTCCACCTCAACTTCCAACACCATGTACCTTCCTACCAATTGTGGTTCTTCTGTCATGCCCACTCCTGCCTATGACGACATCGGGATAGCTTATTGTGTTCCTAGCCCATGTGGGTATGGGATTGGGGAAACTGGATTTGGGTAGGAAGTAGCCTGGCTTCGGCGGGTAACACCCGGTTTCAGCTCTCCTGCACCTGTACTGTCTAGTGGTAAGTACTTTTTTTTTTAGTTCTGTCTTTCTGATATTTTTACACATTTAAGTGTTTAGCTAAGCGCTTGATTCCGAATACGAGCTTGTTGTTACTTAGGCTCCTTAAAACGAACTGGTGCGTTCCTCATCATTTTCTTTGTCAGTACACAGGAGATAGTTTTGTTTGATGTCCCATTGATTATATTACTCCTAACTGGGCCAATGAAAGTTCTAGTGGTTAAGTATATAATAAGGAATGTTATGGGGATATTTATGAAATTTAGTGTAATACGGATTACTGATGGTCAGAGAAGTGTAAATCCATGATTCATGAGTGAGCTGTAGTCTTAAGATTTGGTGTTTATGAACATGTTATTAATTTCATTCGGTAGCCTGCATCTAAAATATTTCAAAGAATATTGGGTGTTAATAAATAATTTTTTTCTTTTGACAGATATGACAAAAGTGTGTTCCTCATTGGGATGAATGTTAGGCGAAATTCAGATTGTGATAATTGCGCATCATCTTCACTATTTCACGATGAGGATAAAGCAGATGAAACAGTGGGGTATCGCAGAATATGCAACTCCTTCTGAGTGTGGTACGCGATAGTGTGAATGCGATTGTCAGAATAATACAGAATCAACAAGAGACTGTGAATATATTAACCAAAGTGAAATCAGATACTGAGAAACGGGGGAAAACTTCAGCGAGATCGTGTTATGTGTTCAGTCGCCAGACTGATGTATGGGGAAGATTAGATTTTGATTTTGCCACCGAAGTGGCTAGTTTATTGTGCACCCCATATCCATCCTGTGGACGGTAGCGCGAGAGCATATGAATACACAAAAGGCCTAGGAACTAGGCCACGAAAGGGTTAACAGGTGTACATATGGGTTTTTATTTATCTACATATCTACAGTTCACTTATCTGTTACAAACAAGTTTAGGAAATTTGCTTAGTATATCTGGTATCTTATTTTCATTAATAAGATATCTTGACATGTCACATAGGTTATTATACTGTCTGTCTCTATATTCCTTAAAAAGTGGCCAATTAAGTACATAGTGTTCAAGACAGTGACCATATGCCTGATCACATAATTTGCATTTAGCTTGATCATCATCTGTGTGTCTCCCAAACTGCCAGAAGTACTTGTAACCAAGCTTAAGTCTGGCCACTACAACATCAGTCAGTCTGTTCACATTGCAAGTTGCTCCATAAGCATATCTACGTTCATGTTATCATAGTGGGTTATAGATCTACTCAGGCTTCTAACTGCATTCCTATGACAATCCTTTTCATTATTTACTTCTCTCCTAATATTATTTCTAATGCTAGACACAGATATGCCAAATCTATATTCTACATTCTCCTTCTGGGTACTCTTCTTGGCTAACATATCAACTTTATCATGAAGGAGTAATCCAATGTGTGATGGGGTCCATAGCAATTGTATATTAATTCCTTTGTCCCTGATTTTTGAGTATCTATACCTGGCCTCTCCAATGAGCATGTTGTTGGAGTCATTATATGAGTCAAGAGCCTTCAGTGATGACATAGAATCAGTAATGATGACAGAGTCAAGCTCAGTGTTATAGGTATGGGGAAGTCAACTGTAGGTGGTGAATAATTCTGCTCCAATTGAGAGAGAGAAATTAATAAATATCATTTCCGATCCACCTGACTTGGGTATTGAAGACCCACGTATTAGTGATATTTTTTCTGAGGATAAGCTGATCAGTAGTGGGAGTATAAAATGACTCCCTCCCTCTCTTACGATAATTTCTGGAAAACTCAGCCAAAAAAAAGCGAAGAGGGTTAATTAATATGGAAATGAGTACTCAGGTTGTAATTAACGTAATGAAAGAACTCAATACGGATGTAGATATATGAAAAGAAAGTTGCATGTGCTAGAAGTGCGTCATCCGAAATGGTGACTTCTTCAACTGTTTATCAAGTCAAAAATTTAGAAGAAATAAACAAGGAAAAATGAAAAGTTGACGTTCTGGATATCGCCTTTCCACAGAAAATCATCTCCATCAATACTGCATATGAAGCCTGCGATCAACCATATAGACGGTACGAGCAGAGAAAGTCACTTCTCCCCCGTGTACCCCATAATCTTTACACAGAAGATAATGCACCGAGACTTATACAGTGGGGCAGAGCCCGTCACGATTCAAGAAAATTGATGGGCAGTGCGTAAACAAACTTGTACGAATAAAGAAAACGTAATAAATTGTAAATTAATCTTTAAATATCCATTTTATTTCTATGCTGAATTTATATCACTGTTGCATGCAATGAGTATGCACCTTTTATTCGGAGCATGTGAACACGCTCATAAAAGGCTACCTCCCAACCAGTGAACCAGGTAGCTAAGGATTTGATGATTTCGGGGCCCCATCGTCAAAACACCAAGGTTCAGCCAGTCATATTGTGGAAACTGGCAATTGTGAAGGTGACGTGGACACAACTCACATTCTCACCCTCGTCATTTACACCCAGCTGCTGGTTGAACACGGTTGTCCAGTCTGTCTCCAGGCTGTGTCTTTGCCTTTGATTAACCGTGTTGTACACATACATTTCCAACTGCATATAGTGTACATACTTGTAAATACTTAAAATCGCACTTGGTGAAGGAGAATATAATTCAAAGTCATTCAGCTGTGTTTGTTCTGTTCTTTGCTCTCCTTTAAACCCAGGCTAACAGGCCATATTGTTCCTGGGTTGTAATAGTCGCCAGTCAAGAATAATACCACGAGTGTAGTCTGTACTGCTTACTTACCTCTTCTCATTTTTCTTTAAGAAATTATATATATATATATATATATATATATATATATATATATATATATATATATATATATATATATATATATATATATATATATATATATATATATATATATGTATATATATATATATATATATATATATATATATATATATATATATATATATATATATATATATAAATTTTCATATTTTCATATAGTCGGACTTGAGTCCTGGAAATGGGAAGTACAATGCCTGCACTTTAAAGGAGGGGTTTGGGATATTGGCAGTTTGGAGGGATATGTTGTGTATCTTTATATGTGTATGCTTCTAGACTGTTGTATTCTGAGCACCTCTGCAAAAACAGTGATAATGTGCGAGTGTGGTGAAAGTGTTGAATGATGATGAAAGTATTTTCTTTTTGGGGATTTTCTTTCTTTTTTTTTTTTTGGGTCACCCTGCCTCGGTGGGAGACGGCCGACTTGTTGAAAATATATATATATATATATAAATAAATATATATATATATATATATATATATATATATATATATATATATATATATATATATATATATATATATATATATATATATATATATATATATATATGTTTATAATAGCGATTGGCATGAAGGATCAGCAGGACATTTGACTGACTGAGCAGCCACAAAAATAAGAAAAAGAGATACAAGCGCATAATTAACACACTGGGTGAGTGGGTGAGTGAGCCTGGCGCACCCTGCTACATAAACAACCTCCAGATAAATTCGTAGTTCGGAAGAGGCTATACTAAGTTTCACCCAGGTTTTCTGACCTCGGGTGATAACGGAAGAGGTCGTATACTGCTTCCCCTATAAAATATGGTCAAAAGTCTGCTACGTATGTGATTCAGATCTTTATTTTGGATAATTAGAGGTAGGTGTCTATCAGATACTTGACCCAAATTTTCTGATATCAAAATAAAAGCAGCTGTAGTTGCAGTATAAACATTGTCACATCAGCAGATTTTATACTTGTATATCCCTTAACATGGGGATGATGATAAACTGACAGATTTAAACAGCCAACTCATCTCGTTGGTTAATGTTGAGTGAAGGGTGAAGTAGGAATGATAATTGTTCTTATAAAAATTACCATTGCCACCAACAGGCACAGGAACAGTGGTAGTGAGACTAACAGACGTCAACGACAACTCTCCACGACTGGCACGACGGGAGTGGGAACTGGAGGTGGACGAAACTTGGGGTGATGGTCCGCCTGGCAACGACACTATCCTTGAGATCTCGGCCACCGACCGCGACACCACCAACTACTTCTTCTACAGGGTAAGTAGTTAGCAGGAGGAAAGCCAAACAAGTAACAGGGTGATTCGTTCAACTTGTCCTCTTAACTCGTAACATTGGATTTTACTATTTGGTTTTAAGTTGCTTCTCTATACACCTGGCCTGGTCACAGACCGGGCCGCGGGGGCGTTGACCCCCGGAACTCTCTCCAGGTAAACTCCAGGTAAACACGAATACAGTTTAGGTTACTTTCATGTAAATAAAACAAATATAATTTATTTGTAACATAATACAAATAAATGCACAAAATTCTAATCGAGAATTTTTTTTTTTGATTATGTAATGTAATACAAGGATTATGGAAAGGATGGAGTTAGTCATACACCGCCAAACTAAATTTGTAGCTTTATCTCAAGGTCTGTAACGCCTTGGCAATAAATCGGAACAAATAAAATCTTAGATATGACTGGTTTATTCAACTCTACAATATACAGGAAAGAAATTATAGGATGGGTTTTCGCCTATCATGGGTTATCTGAAATCAGAGTAAAACTTCAGATCCTAAAACGAAGTTCTTGTTTTAAAATCTTTGTCTGAATCAAACACATTAAGGAGGCTGGCAAATATCTTGCGATGAAGAGTCTGACAGTTACCAGTGTTTGAAATGTGATGTAAACTAAGAGTTTCCAATTAAATTCTTTGCCCTTCACTGAAGAGAATTTTTGTGTCAAATATTAATAAGAGCAGAAACTCAGAATTAAACTTTACTAACAAAAACTTATGTAAATGTTAGGTTAGATATTTTATCGGTATGTTAATTTGTGTATATTGATTAAGTTAATAACTGTGCTTAAATCGAACACTTTTTGTACACAGGAGAATAAAATTTATGACGACCTTTCGGTCCGACTTGAAGCGTTGTCGTAAGTTTCATTCTCCTATATGAGGGTTGTGTGTATTGTTCCACTCTCGATATTGTGCATTTTTATTCATCAGATCATTTTTATATTGGATATAAACCATTTTTTCTGCTTGGCAGTTATTCTGAATATTTTTTTTTCAGCACTGATTATGTGGTTTAATACTCCGAAACACATGAAGATTCTTGCATATTTAACGGAGATGCTAAGGCTTTGGTATTTCTGTTCCTTCATCGTCTTAGATTTTCTCAAGAAAATTCTCTTTCTGAAGTTATATTAAACATATATATTTGTAATTACATAGCTTCAGCTACTTCATGTGGTTAGTTCCCGAAAAGAACTAATAATCTTTCTATTCACCATCTTGGTGAAATTGTTGATATGAAGAGGCTGAAACTTCACTCGTCTCCTACATAAAAAATATTAAGTGTCTGTAGGTCTTTTAGAATTAAATATAGCCCATATAAATACCCCGGATATTTTAGGAACCAAGCTTACCACCTCATATAGTGGTCTATTTTATCTTATAACAGTGTTGCTAAGACAATCTCATCGTGAATCTCTATTATCATCTTCTGATAAAGAAGTATTCAATCTCTTAAGCTCAAATAGTAACTTCTCTTATCTCCTCATAGCAGACGGTGATACACCTCATCTCTCAACCCACAAAAGGTTACACAATGCGACCCGTAAATACTGGCAGTGCTATAATTTGTCTCTTACCCTTAAGATTGTTACTGAATCCAAGACTGTAACAGTATAGTTATCTACATCATATTGAAATACAACCTCCTTCCTGAGCCATAGGCTGTGACTAGAGATTTGCCAAGTATCGGAATCGTTATCAGAGGATATCGGCCATCTTTATGACAACGGTATTGATTAAAATATAGCCGATACCGGCCGATACTTTATAAAATAAATATCACATGTGTGCTTAAAAATATCAACATTAACACTCTACCTCACGATTGTGAGGTAGTGTTAATGTACACACACACACACTCACACTAAATCACACTCACACTAAATCCACTACAACACACGTTATTGGCAAGTGCTTTTAAGGACCAGAAACCATCACAACAGACCAAATAATGAGTAATGACATCATTATCCCCAAGAAATTAAGTTATTTAATATTTAACCTTCCTGTGTTATTTAATACACATTGTGCATATTGAATATAGTTATTACATTTTTAAAAACCAAAGAATATAGGAAAGTATCGGAATTGGCCAAAATTTTGGTATCGACCCATCCCTAGTTGTGACTCTTGTTTCCCTGCTGAAGGTGGTTGAAGCGAGCGGGTGGGGTTGGGAGCACTTCGGGTTGCGCGCAGCAGGTAGCACGGGTCAGCTCTACGCTACAAAGACGCTTGACTACGAAGATGAGACCCACCGTCGGGGCTTCCGCTTCCTCGTGCAAGTCACAGACATGGTACGTCTGAGTTTTGTGTGAACACAAGCGTGAGCACTACAGGCATGCAAGAAAACACATACCTTCTGTCATCACCACTGTAACTACACATTCTGATACTACCAGCACTGCTGATACTACACTTCTACCTCTTATCACTACAACTGCCTTACCATGAGAGAAGACGCCATCTTCAACAATACATACACGATATACTCACAACAACACGACAATTCATTATGTAAATCTACTTCCCCCACCACCACTTCCCACCTCAACAAGCAACACTCCACATCATAATCCCTCATCATTAACACCACAGCTACTAACATCACATCACTACCATAAACACCCCACCTACCACCACTACAACAAATAAAACATCAATGTCACTACCACCACCTTCCTTATCAAAATAACATCTTATGATTTCTGTTACCACAACCACCCACACACCACCACCACCATCAATAACTACTACTACTATCACAACCACCAATACACCAGCATTATCACCGCCACAATCACCACCACCCAGCTACACATCATGACCACCATAACCACCACTACCCTGGTACACATCATCATCACCACCACCAAATACTACCATAACTGTTGCTCACCACCATCCCACAATCACCGTCGCCACACACACAAAGCCTCAACCACAACCCTGAGCTCCACTTGAATCACCATCCGTCTGCACTACCACCACCACAATAACAACCACCACCATCACCACCCCCATTGCCAATTGCCACATTTCTCTGCTGCAATATCACCAACTCATCATCGCATAATCAGCAACTTTTACACCAATATAGATCCAGTGGAACTTATTACGATCACATAAATCCATTCCCCCCTCCCCCTTCCCCCCCCCCAACTCCACAAAGGAAAACGAGAGTCAAAGAGAAGACAATGATTGGAAACACAAGAATGTGTTAATTATGTTGGAGGGAAATTGCAGACAAAATGAAATGTTGGGGTTTGTAGAACTTATTGTCAAGGAATTTGAAAAATTTTATAATCTGAATAAACAGAAATATGAGAGTGAAGAGAAGATGATGGAAAATAATCAGGAAATAGTAGGTGGGAAACAACTGGAATAGGAAAAATAGGAGAAAACAGATAAAAGACATTAACAGCAGTGCGAAGAAGACACAAAGCGTGAAGGAGTCACTGAGGAAAAGATAAGAGATGACAGACATAATTAAGAACACTTATTAAAGGTGGATGGCAAAGAGACGACAATAATAATGAAAAATACTAGAAGAGTAATAAAGAATGATAAAAAGTTATAGAAATTGAGAAGAATTGAACACTTCAATTATAGTTTTTGAGATAGTCAAAATGAATAAAAATACTTAGGTAAAGAAAAGGGGCAGATAGAAAAACAAATAAAAATGTCGAACAAGTGAGAATGAGCCAGGATCCAAATTAATGAATCAATTTTATGAGGAAAGACAAGTTTGTGATAGATACAATAAAACTAATGTTATATTTAGAAAACGATTCGGTGCAATGTAGATAGATAAATTATTGCGATGCACATGAGTAAAGAAATGCGTTTCTGGAGAGAGAAGAGAGGAAAACAAGAGACTAAATGGAAGATAAATGCAGTCATATCAGAAACCAGGAAGAAGCAGACCTGCAGGAAATAAACCAGACCTAGACACCACTAGTATTTTCCCCATCATCTTATCAGAATCCCATGACCACCTATCCCCTCTTCCATATATATTATTCTCATGAAACTAGATATCATAATGCCCAACCCGTTGAGTATCCTCCCACTAACTGAAATATCACCAAATCTACCCACTAAATCCCAACACCTGGACTGACTGTAGCCACATTTACCAAGACATAAGGCAAGAATCAGATGCGTGAAAATGAAGGTAATATAAAACTATAGGTCATGCATAAATGATGATGCCACGACAAACAATTGGTATCAGATGAACATAAGGATAACAGATGTAAACCAGACATATTTACTATAGTTATGGAGCTCATATGAATAGTAACTAATGTAATATTACCAGTAACATATCACGTGATAAAAATAAAAAGAGTAGAAGGGGATGAAGAGGATTGGTTGGCACAGAGAATTCTGATACTATGCAGCAGGAATATAAGCAGCAGAAGGAAGCGAGATAATAACAACAATAGTTTATAATGAAGAGAGCAATAGAATGGAAGTATAGAGCTACTAATTATGGAAGACTTTGTCTCAGAACTGAAATCCAGATGGAGAGACAGATAAACATGAAGAGAAACAGATGGAGACAGTATTGGAAAATTTCTTAAGCTAGCATCTCAAAGGCTTCACAAGCAAGTGATAGAAGAATGAATCAGCAAGACTGGATCTTGTTTTTTCACTAAATAAGGAAGACATTAAAGAAATCAGCTTTGAGAAATTTGTTATACCTATTCACCAGATGGTCCTACATCTCAATTTTCTGTCAGATGAATGAATTAAACAAGTGTTCAGCGTTTAAATCATATTTTTAGGATGCGTTCTGCGCAACAGGAGCATTTTATCAACCCTAGCGAGCAAAAACATATTAAAAATTTAGATATATATGTCAGCATTATATACGTTGTGTGGTATATCTAGTAAATGAAGAGACGAAAAGAGCCAAGAATGGAGTAATAAAAAGAACAGACTGTTAGAGAGGTAATTACATTGGAATGAAAGAATTTCTGAATGAGGCTCAACGGAAAGAGAAATACAATGGAAGACAGTATACGTATGGACCGAGAAGTTAATCAGGATATGCAATGATTTGCACCAGCAAGGAGGGACGAGAGACCCTCATGGTTTGCAAAGAATTGCAGTGAGGCAATGACTAAGATTAAAAGGGCACCAACAACTGATAGGAAATAGAGGACTATGAAAAAGCGGGAAAAAATATAGAATAGTTAGGAACAACTGCACTGGGATATGAGCTAAACAAAAAGAAGTGTAAAGTTAAAGGACACAAGTGCAACTAATGTGACATTTTATTATGGCAACGTTTCGCTCTCCAGGAGCTTTATCAAGCCGTTACAAACAGTACATGGACACAGAGGGTATATATAGGCTCAGAGTGAGGTGCAATACTAAAGTGAGGTGCAATACCTAGAGTCCGAACACTTCGCCAACATCATCCCTTCAAGCGTCACTTGGTTACGTTACGTGGACGACGTCCTCGTAATAACGCCCAAACATTTTGATGTACGGAATCTACAGGCAAGGCTCAACGTAGTTGAACCGGCGATCCAGTTTACACTAGAAGAATCCAATGGCAAACTACCTTTCCTCGACGTCCTCATTCACAAAGTAGACAACAGCCTAAGATTTCAAGTTTATCGGAAACCTACCAATAAAAACGATCTCTGTGATGAATGGTTTGAAAAACCGACAAGTTGAAGATTGAGACACTTATGCAGCATATGGAAATCTTTATTCAGGAAACGTTTCGCCACACAGTGGCTTCATCAGTCCAATACAAAGAGGAAGGCGTAAGGAGAGGAGGAGAATGAGGTAATCAGTCCCTCAACCTGGAGTCGATGTGTTCAGTCCATCAATCTTGTAGAATGTACAGCATAGGGCCGTAGACGTGGCTTATATACTGTAGTGAGGTGACGTGAAGCAGATGGAGGCGGGGTCATAGTGGTACCATCCACTAGTCGAAGTAGGTCTTCGTCCAAAGGTTGAACAAGTGTTGAAGAATTCTTTGTAACAAGATCCCATGATGCTGCAGTGTCCGACAGTTGTGATGAATGGTTTGAAAAACCGACAAGTTGAAGATTGAGACACTTATGCAGCATATGGAAATCTTTATTCAGGAAACGTTTCGCCACACAGTGGCTTCATCAGTCCAATACAAAGAGGAAGGCGTAAGGAGAGGAGGAGAATGAGGTAATCAGTCCCTCAACCTGGAGTCGATGTGTTCAGTCCATCAATCTTGTAGAATGTACAGCATAGGGCCGTAGACGTGGCTTATATACTGTAGTGAGGTGACGTGAAGCAGATGGAGGCGGGGTCATAGTGGTACCATCCACTAGTCGAAGTAGGTCTTCGTCCAAAGGTTGAACAAGTGTTGAAGAATTCTTTGTAACAAGATCCCATGATGCTGCAGTGTCCGACAGTTGTGATGAATGGTTTGAAAAACCGACAAGTTGAAGATTGAGACACTTATGCAGCATATGGAAATCTTTATTCAGGAAACGTTTCGCCACACAGTGGCTTCATCAGTCCAATACAAAGAGGAAGGCGTAAGGAGAGGAGGAGAATGAGGTAATCAGTCCCTCAACCTGGAGTCGATGTGTTCAGTCCATCAATCTTGTAGAATGTACAGCATAGGGCCGTAGACGTGGCTTATATACTGTAGTGAGGTGACGTGAAGCAGGTGGAGGCGGGGTCATAGTGGTACCATCCACTAGTCGAAGTAGGTCTTCGTCCAAAGGTTGAACAAGTGTTGAAGAATTCTTTGTAACAAGATCCCATGATGCTGCAGTGTCCGACAGTTGTGATGAATGGTTTGAAAAACCGACAAGTTGAAGATTGAGACACTTATGCAGCATATGGAAATCTTTATTCAGGAAACGTTTCGCCACACAGGGGCTTCATCAGTCCAATACAAAGAGGAAGGCGTAAGGAGAGGAGGAGAATGAGGTAATCAGTCCCTCAACCTGGAGTCGATGTGTTCAGTCCATCAATCTTGTAGAATGTACAGCATAGGGCCGTAGACGTGGCTTATATACTGTAGTGAGGTGACGTGAAGCAGATGGAGGCGGGGTCATAGTGGTACCATCCACTAGTCGAAGTAGGTCTTCGTCCAAAGGTTGAACAAGTGTTGAAGAATTCTTTGTAACAAGATCCCATGATGCTGCAGTGTCCGACAGTTGTGATGAATGGTTTGAAAAACCGACAAGTTGAAGATTGAGACACTTATGCAGCATATGGAAATCTTTATTCAGGAAACGTTTCGCCACACAGTGGCTTCATCAGTCCAATACAAAGAGGAAGGCGTAAGGAGAGGAGGAGAATGAGGTAATCAGTCCCTCAACCTGGAGTCGATGTGTTCAGTCCATCAATCTTGTAGAATGTACAGCATAGGGCCGTAGACGTGGCTTATATACTGTAGTGAGGTGACGTGAAGCAGATGGAGGCGGGGTCATAGTGGTACCATCCACTAGTCGAAGTAGGTCTTCGTCCAAAGGTTGAACAAGTGTTGAAGAATTCTTTGTAACAAGATCCCATGATGCTGCAGTGTCCGACAGTTGTGATGAATGGTTTGAAAAACCGACAAGTTGAAGATTGAGACACTTATGCAGCATATGGAAATCTTTATTCAGGAAACGTTTCGCCACACAGTGGCTTCATCAGTCCAATACAAAGAGGAAGGCGTAAGGAGAGGAGGAGAATGAGGTAATCAGTCCCTCAACCTGGAGTCGATGTGTTCAGTCCATCAATCTTGTAGAATGTACAGCATAGGGCCGTAGACGTGGCTTATATACTGTAGTATATAAGCCACGTATATAAGCCACGTCTACGGCCCTATGCTGTACATTCTACAAGATTGATGGACTGAACACATCGACTCCAGGTTGAGGGACTGATTACCTCATTCTCCTCCTCTCCTTACGCCTTCCTCTTTGTATTGGACTGATGAAGCCACTGTGTGGCGAAACGTTTCCTGAATAAAGATTTCCATATGCTGCATAAGTGTCTCAATCTTCAACTTGTCGGTTTTTCAAACCATTCATCACAACTGTCGGACACTGCAGCATCATGGGATCTTGTTACAAAGAATTCTTCAACACTTGTTCAACCTTTGGACGAAGACCTACTTCGACTAGTGGATGGTACCACTATGACCCCGCCTCCATCTGCTTCACGTCACCTCACTACAGTATATAAGCCACGTCTACGGCCCTATGCTGTACATTCTACAAGATTGATGGACTGAACACATCGACTCCAGGTTGAGGGACTGATTACGTCATTCTCCTCCTCTCCTTACGCCTTCCTCTTTGTATTGGACTGATGAAGCCACTGTGTGGCGAAACGTTTCCTGAATAAAGATTTCCATATGCTGCATAAGTGTCTCAATCTTCAACTTGTCGGTTTTTCAAACCATTCATCACAACTGTCGGACACTGCAGCATCATGGGATCTTGTTACAAAGAATTCTTCAACACTTGTTCAACCTTTGGACGAAGACCTACTTCGACTAGTGGATGGTACCACTATGACCCCGCCTCCATCTGCTTCACGTCACCTCACTACAGTATATAAGCCACGTCTACGGCCCTATGCTGTACATTCTACAAGATTGATGGACTGAACACATCGACTCCAGGTTGAGGGACTGATTACCTCATTCTCCTCCTCTCCTTACGCCTTCCTCTTTGTATTGGACTGATGAAGCCACTGTGTGGCGAAACGTTTCCTGAATAAAGATTTCCATATGCTGCATAAGTGTCTCAATCTTCAACTTGTCGGTTTTTCAAACCATTCATCACAACTGTCGGACACTGCAGCATCATGGGATCTTGTTACAAAGAATTCTTCAACACTTGTTCAACCTTTGGACGAAGACCTACTTCGACTAGTGGATGGTACCACTATGACCCCGCCTCCATCTGCTTCACGTCACCTCACTACAGTATATAAGCCACGTCTACGGCCCTATGCTGTACATTCTACAAGATTGATGGACTGAACACATCGACTCCAGGTTGAGGGACTGATTACCTCATTCTCCTCCTCTCCTTACGCCTTCCTCTTTGTATTGGACTGATGAAGCCACTGTGTGGCGAAACGTTTCCTGAATAAAGATTTCCATATGCTGCATAAGTGTCTCAATCTTGAAAAACGATCTCACACACTTCTATTCCAGTCAAGATACTAGGACCAAAAGAGGCATCATCATCGGGTTTTTCCTAAGAGCATACCGAATTTGTAGTCCTGAGTTTCTTGACGAGGAATGTACATACATTCACCGAACCTTCACAGATTTACATTTCCCTTCCTTTTTCATCAAAGACTGCAAGAAAAGAGCTCCTCAGATCATTAATTCTCCACGCACCAACACCACTCCCAACAAAGTTATAATTCTTCCCAACAGCCAGGGTGCACTGAACGTTTCTAAAGTACTTTCACTAGCTAACACCAGAGTCGCCATCGCTTCCAGCACTTCGATAAAGGATCTAACCAGAACAAAATCCAAGCACCACAAACCAGTCAATGCAGGGGTCTACACTATACCCTGTGGAGGCTGCGACAAGATTTATGTAGGTGAAACAGCAAGAAACCTCGACACCCGCCTCAATGAACACATTTATGCATGTAGGAACGATAACTTGAACGTGTACAACACCGAAATTCCACCAATCATCTCATGAAGTTCAGGGAAGCCCAACTAGTGATCAAAGAAACTAATTTCCGCAGACGGAAGTGCCTTGAATCTTCACTAATAGTTGTTTCTAATACAATTAAACAAAACAAAGGCAGCTTCACCATCTCTGAAGTCTTAGCAAGAATCCTCCTGAAAACAGTAAATCCTGCTATCACAGTCTCTCCTGTTAATACTACACAAGCACATTACAGAGAATGAACAGTGAAACAGGCCTTCTCTATCCAGCCTCCAATAGAAATATTTGTCTAACCAATTTTTATGTTTCCCAAGTAATAGCATTTACATCGTTTACTCATGTGCAAGTTAATTGTTCTGCATATTGTATTACTTCTACTACTACTACTACTACTACTACTACTACTACTATTACTACTACTACCACTACCACTAGTATTGCACCTCACTCTGAGCCTATATATACCCTCTGTGTCCATGTACTGTTTGTAATGGCTTGATAAAGCTCCTGGAGAGCGAAACGTTGCTACAATAAAATGTCACATTAGTTGCACTTGTGTCCTTTTACTTTACATATTGTCGGTAATTCTACCAACTTTATTATAAACAAAAAGAACTATGCAAAAATGATATATCAGCAAAAGCTAACTAGTAAAAGACTAAAATGCCTACGAATCACGGAGAAGAATGCAAAGAATATATTAAAAGTCCCAAAGGGGTCTTTTCTGAACACCAAAGAAGTTTAAATGTGATTAATGCACTGGGATCAGACAATTTATCACACTGGGTATTGCTTTGCTGTGAATAATGGCAATTAGTTATGGCACCAATGGAAATGCTTGAGGGTTAGCGAATAACAAGTGGAGTGACCAAGGATCGTCACTTGGACGACTGCTCGTTTTGATATACTCATGGGACTTGTCATCGGAAATTGGATAGTATTACGTATGTGCCTCTTTTTGCATTTCAAGGGATTTGATGAAGATGATGAAATTAGATGACGATAATTGAATCGAAGATGATTTAAGTAAGCTAAAAGAATAGTAATTTTTTTATGAGTCTATTTGAATTAAATCATGACAAGTGCAAAATAAGGAGATTTGCATAGGGAGTGAGAAGACCGCACACGGAATACAGCATTAAGAACATCGTAACATACCTATAAACAAAAATATCAGGGAGGAAGCATTACACAAAGGTTCTACAGAAGCACATACCAACCATCGGGTTTTTTTTTTCTTTCCTCGCTTACTTGTGACTTGATAATAATCCAGAATAAGATAAGATGAGATTTGTTGGGTTTTTAACCAGGAGGATTAGTCACCCAGGATAACCCAATAAAGTCAGTGCGTCATCGAGGACTGTCTGTCTTCTTACCATTTGGGTCTTTTAATCGTGTCCACAGGATGCGACTCACACCAGTCAACTAACACCCGAGTACCTACTTACTACTAGGTGAACAGGGACAGCAGGTATAAGGAAACATGCCCAACGTTTCCACCCATGCCGGGATTGAACCACGACACTCAGTGTGTGAGCGAGCCACGGAACACCACAAGGATGAACATCAACGTCATCTAGTTTTCTCTCTAATTAATGTATAATTAGTGTATTCTTACAAAAACGATGTTCTGGCCTTTATTCTTCAGAACCAGCTTACCCTAAAAACCGCTGTAATAAACTGTAAAAGAAATATTTAGAACAGTATATACTACCTAGGCCTGTCTTGGAATATATTGCACCAGCATTAAACCTCTCCCTTCATCAGGCATTTGAAGAAACTAAAGGAGATCATGAAATATGTTAAGCAGAGAGAGACAGGGAGAGAGAAAGAGAGAGAGAGAGAGAGAGAGAGAGAGAGAGAGAGAGAGAGAGAGAGAGAGAGAGAGAGAGAGAGAGAGAGAGAGAGAGAGAGAGAGAGAGAGAGAGAAGACTGCAATGCACTACTGGCGACCTAAACAGTCTCCAGGAAATAAAAGTAACATCAAAGAGAGGAGAAAATATTCACGGAACTGGTTTACGAATAACATCCGGAAGAAGACGCTACATCTAACTAGTAAATATTAGAATACCTTATAGATATTCTCCTTAAATGTGAGTCCATACTCAGGAACACAAGAACACAGTATGCTGTTAGCCCATGCTAGGCATTTCTATTTCATACCCACCTGTACCTACTCATCTACCCATCAAACATATATATAAAGCTACCTGAAATTCTTGCTTCAATCACGGAACTTGGGAGTTTGATCCATTCATTCACAAATCTTATTGCAAAAACAAATACTTCCCTTTATCTTTTCTAAATCTAAATTTTCCAACTTGAATTCGTCGCTGCCAGTCCTCTCAATGACAGATATTTCCAGCATAATATATCACTTTCTACAAAGTGAAAATTTAGCGCCTTCAGCTTATTTTTGTAGGAATGGCTTCTCACACATGGAATCAACTTCGTTATCTATTTTGTATATTTCCAAAATGTGTTTATTCTGTAATAAGACAATCAAAGCTGAATAAGGCCTAATCAAAGATATGTAAAGAAGAAGTATAATCTTAGGACTTCTATTATTTATTATTCTTTCTATAAAGCTAAGAATTCTATTAGCTTCATTGTGAACACTCATGCACAGGATATCTTAGCTTTAAAATTCTGCTAACCAGGACTCCAAAATCTTTTTCACATTCGCTTTAACGAAGATCTGCATTATTTATCTTATAAGTGCCATATTTGTTTTCTTCTTCTAGGATTAGAACCATAAACTTGTCTGTGTTGATTTTCTCCTCCCCCATCTCCTACTAGAACTCAATCTATCCAGGTCATCTTGTTCCTTTCTAGAGTCTTCATCAGTAATTATTTGAAGGGTTATTTAAGCGATATTTGAACCTTTACTTATGTTCCTAGTTATTCCCTAATTCATATCGTTGATCAAGAAAATAAGCAACAGGGGACCCAACACAGACCTGTTGGTGCAAAACTCACAATGGGTCCCTATCCTGATTTCTCATCATTAATGCAAACTGTTGCTTAACAGTCAACTGTGCCTCTACACAGGAGAGAATTTCTTTTACTCTGTGCCGCTACTTTCTTAATCAGTCTTTTATGTGAAACTTTATCAGAGGTATTACTGAACTCCATACACACAATATTATATGATTTTCTGTGGTTTATTTTATCGAATACCTTAGTAAAATGGTTAATAAATTCGTAAATCAAGATCTTCCCTTCATAAAACCGGGCTGAAATTCTCTAATCATTTTTTCTATTTCAAGGTAGCTTCGAATTGCATCAGCAATTAATAATTCCTTCAACCTTCCTGTGATTGTGATTATGTTGATTCGGCTGTAATTTCAAGCTGAGAACTTATCTCCCGCTTTGTAAAGTATTGTTACCTTTGACGTTTTTCACTCCTCCAGAACTATTCACATTTCTAGTGATTTGTAGAAGAGACTAGCTAATGGTTTGCTAAGGTTCTCCTTACACTGGTTTATAACCTTTGAAACCCTTGAATTGTTTGTCTTCAGTGTATCTGGTTATCCAAGGAACGTGTCACTAGTGAATTTGATATTGAATAACTTATTTTCGTCCTGTTAAGAATAGTTATTGATTTCTGAAAATTCGTTTGTATCTCCTAGTGTATAAAAAGATTGGATATTAACGGTGAAAATTGTAATTATTTCTTTGTCACTAACTGATTTGAATCGCATTTGGCTGCGCCCACCTCTTCCCTGATCTTAATCCTATGTATTTGAAAAATAAAAAAACTTCCAAGTACGGTAGCTCTTACGTTTCCCACACACACACACACACACACACACACCCTTACCTTTATTGATTATCAGTTTAAAGTTTTACACAGCTTACCAACCGCTTGTTTGACTGAGCTGATCATAGTGGTCAACCCTCGCCAGAGAGATTAACCCTACCCCATCCTTTGCATACATATCATGTTTGCCATAGAAATTATCCTGCATATCTATGAGTATAATTTAAAGTCCATTGCCGTACTCGTCTAGCCAACAGTTTTTCCCATTTGTACATAACATCTGTTTACTGCCTACTCATCTACTAGGGAAAATACTATATATGATTAGGCTACTTTCCTTTCATCTAATTAGATCATAAGTGCTTTATATCTGGCCAGCAACTCTTCTCTCCTGCATTTCCCTCTATCTATAAATCTTATTTAGGAATCCCCAGCAACAAGTATGTTCGTTTTCCTACATGCAGAGGCAAAAGTCCTGTCTCTCTGTCCTCATCTGCACTTTGTCCTGAAGAATAATGAATTTCTGTACTCTATTCCTGTTTGAACCTTCTTTATTTTCATTCTCCTTCAACTTAAGGGAACTACTTTCCATTCATTTCATCCTACGTTTTTTCTTAACTTTCCATTCATTTCATCCTACGTTTTTTCTTAACTTTCCATTCATTTCATCCTACGTCTTTTCTTAAACATGTTTTCAACTGACGTTTGTGTGAATGCATGTTTGTTTTTTGCTCAATCCAGGTAAAAAGATCATATGACATCGCGCTATGGTTCTAGGTACAGTAATTTCTTAAGTGTTGCTTTATTATCATATGGAATAAACTGAACAACCATATTAAATATGTTCGAATCATATTCAGTCTCGAGCAGCACGAAATGACTAGATCACATTACCCAACTGAATTTAAGAGGCGGACCAGACACTGGTAAACTTTGGTATGTAGAAAAACAGTAGTCCATATTTATTGACATATAATTCCCCTTTTCTTCTTCCTCCGTAAGCCATGTGTGTCGTAAGAGGCGACTAAAATGCAGGGAGCAAGGGGCTATTAACCCCTTCTCCTGTATAAATTACTAAACTTAGACAGGAGAATTTTTTTTTTCTTTTAAGGTCACCCTGCCTCGGTGGGATACAGCCTGTTTGTTGAAAGGAAGGAAGGAATTCCCCGTTTAACGATATCTCTTATAACTGTGAAACATAGTAATGTCTATCAAAATCTCCTATGCTCATATTTATCCAAACAAACAAACATTTTTACCAAAATTGATTAACTTAAAATGTCCGCAACCATACATTCAGAGAGAGAGATAGGTACATAGATAGCTAGATAGAAATATACAGATTTATGGATGAAGAGAGACAGAGACAGCGAGAGACGGACTGTGTATGTGTGTATCCAATCAGCTCGACCAATAAGGCAGGAGTTGCTTTGTCTTGCTCTGCTATAGAACCGGTAATACTGAACAGTGTCATTATATGACAGACATCTGTGTCAGGTGATTTCCCCTTATCAGTTCAATAACAACAGTTCATATATAGACTAACGACCCGGTCTTCTAGCAATGAGTCACCCATAATCAGCTGATCCCACCAGGGCCGCGGAGGCTGGCACGACCCACGCCACCTAGACGCTGCATGGGTCACTGTTCATCTCAGGGACGTCAATGACAACCCGCCCGTGTTCCACCGCCCTCACGCCCACATCACTGTCAGGGAGGACACTGCTCCCGGGACTCTCCTGGCTGCCCTTCGCGCCCACGATCCTGATATGGTGAGTAATTTCGACTACCCATGTACTCTGTTTACTTATTCCCAATGAAAGTAAAGGCGGAAAATGTATACTTTCTTCTATGTACCAAAACGTTCTTACGAAATATAAACAAGGGGAAAGAGAGAGAGAGAGCTACAAACCATACATAATCACAAGGGAGGAGAATGCGAGGGAGTTTTGCGTTAACCCATTTGCAGGTATTGGGCTAGAGTCCTCTAACACTTGTATCTCTCAGTGTATATACACAGAGAGATTTACACTTGTATATCCTGCCTGTGTTGAACCTTCCCTAACAACCGATCGTCTTAAAAATCAATTTTAATTCTGACTGTTTACTAAGAACAACATGATCACTGCTGGAAAATTGGATATTCATGAGTGAAATATTGACAAAGTTGCTACTCCTCATAATACTCCAATGACTCTAGCAATCAATTATTATTGGTGAAATGATAGAAACATATATTTGCATAGTTTTTATCTAATAAATTGTGATTTTACTAATGGTTAATGGGAACTGAAACCTATCGACTAAACGAGGGTCATCAAGTCTGCGCAGTAACCTTTTCACCACCTATCAAGAATATTTTAATCCTTAAAATAGGGATCAAGTTAAATTCTCAGAATATATACTCTGTGAGAAATTCGCCCCTCTGGGTTTATATCCTGTGACTGGGATCTTCTTACTAGAAAACAATATTTATTACGTTTTGAGGGAGAATTTTATGAAAAACATCTCAGTCGTTATAATAATAATAATAATAATAATAATAATAATAATAATAATAATTATAATTAATAATAATATAATATAATAATAATTATAATAATCTTTATTTTTTTCTTCAAGTACACGATACAACTGATATAGACCTAACTGATAGACCAAACTGAAATCACTGGCATGCTATTTAAAAAGACCCTGGTTATGCAGGATGCGACTCACAATAATCACCTAATACCCAGCAGAAGTAAGAAAAAATGCCCAGCGTACCACCTGTGCCGGGAATCCGTCCCGGACTTCTGGTCTGGTTTACTTCGTACAAGTCAGTGGCTTGTGTGGTGGGTTTCTTAGTGTAAAGCGAAGTAACATCCAAATTACTTAGTTGTTATTGTATATTTTTACCTAAAATATCGTCGGCAATGTTAACAGTATTTAAAGGGAATGTATAATCAACTTCATATTTGAGCAGAAATATTTAAATAATAAGTTCCAGGATCTACAATTAGCCATAAAATGGTCGAAAAATTCAATCAGTATCTTAGGAGCTATAAACATCCTTGATTTTCCAGGGGCAGTCGTGATGTTCAATAAGGTGAAATCAGTTACTATGGTACGTAAGCTTTACATGGGAGAAGTAGGGACCGGGGTAAAAAAAAATATACCTTGAAGATGGTTACAAATTCCTGGTCGAAAGAATTATTGGTACCCTCTCCATCAGTGAAGCTAACCTAATTACCTCCTCACGTCTCACATTAAGTAGGCTCTGCATTATTTTTGAGCGATTTCCCGTGATAACAATACAGAAGCATTTATCATGAGACACTTATGCAACATATGGGAATCTTTATTAAAGAAACGTTTCGCCACACAGTGGCTTTATCAGTCCAGTACAAAGTAGAAATGGATAGGAGAGGAGGAGATTGAGGTAATCAGTCCCTCAGCCTGGAATCGATGTGTTCAGTCCATCAATCACTCTTGTAGAAAGTGCAGCATATGGCCGGAGAAGTGACTTTTATATTGTAATCAGGCGAGTCGAAGCAGGATGAGGGGCCACTGTGTGGTGAAACGTTTCCTTAATAAAGATTCCCATATGTTGCATGTCTCAGTCTTCAACTTGTCGGTTTTAAAATCCATTTATCACCATCATTTATCATCAAACATCGTGTTCCTTGAATTATAATGCGATGTAATATTCTAGTTGCTATAATTAGGTACCAAGATCTAGGCGCTTATAATAAGCCGTAATGTTCCAGTTACTATAATAGAATGAGCCCTGATGTGCCAAGAAATATAAAATAACACTTATTAATTTAGAAGTTATAATCAGTCAACATAATAAATAGCATTAATCAGTTTCATGGCCCAGGAGCTATACTCAACCATAATTCACCGATAACTACAATCTATAACATTCTGAAAGCTATAATCAGCTATGATGTTCGTGAAGGTATAATCCGCAGCTGTAATTAATGAGCCATCATGCACCAGGAAGAGGCAAGGGGCCCTGTTTATTATGGATGATGCCGTTAACTGGAGGTTACTGAGGGTGGTTCTGAGAGCAACAGCGAGGAGGAGTCAGCCTATTCATTAGTGAAGATGACAGAGGGCCGAGTTAGGGAGAAAAAAATTACTCGACCCCAGCGTAGTGTTGACTTTCATTTTCCGGGTATCTCTCTCTCTCTCTCTCTCTCTCTCTCTCTCTCTCTCTCTCTCTCTCTCTCTCTCTCTCTCTCTCTCTCTCTCTCTCTCTCACCCACAGGGTTTTGCAAGTTTAGGTTTAGGGTTCCTAACTTTATTTACAAGCTAAAATCTGTTACTTACACCGTCTCATTTTAAAGCTCTGTATTGTTATGACATACTAATATGTAACAGGATGAAGTTGGAGCCATCTGTGGACCAGCGATTTCATTTGGTCAACTGACTTTATTTCATTGATGTCTTAATGTTGTACTAACGTGTTCCAGATTCGAGTCTTCCTAGGAATAATCTCAGATGAAGTGATGTCCTGGAGAAGGTTACAGTCAGAATGTAGTTGCAACTTGTTGCCCGTCTTGTTGTGTAGAAACCCACGTATCGTTGTCCGTGGAGTGAAACGAAGTGTGGTAAGTTTACAGTATTGGCATTGTACATAACAGTAAGGCCACCCACAGCCCTCCTGTGTTGAAGGCTCTGCTGAAAAGACAGATCTGTCCAGGCCGGATCCAGGCAAGAGATGAGTCGTCTCGCTGTGTTCTCTATTATGTTCTCTATTAAGTCGCAGATGAGACGGGGGGCAGGCAATCCAAGAAAATGGAGCATATTCAAGGTGTAAGTGTGGAGAAAATAATCTCCAGTTTTAAAGAGCAGGGGGTATCTCTCAGCCCTCAGCCCTCACCCCTCACCCCTCAGCCCTTTAAGGGACTTAACCCTCCCGGAAAAGGGCTAGTGGACTTCCATTTCCTTGTTCTCACAATAGCTTAATTATAGACATATGTGTAAAAGGCGTCACCAGGTACGCCTCTTTCCTTGCTAGAATTTCTGAGCAACTGCACAACGAGAGTGGAAAATTACATGGAAACCGGCGCTCCACTTGATCTACAAGTCAGGGGTATATAACTAAACAACAAGAAAGCAGCCCTCTTGTGTTAAATTCTATTGCAAAAGCTAGTAGTGAATGTCTATAAAGTTGAGTCAGCGTTTCCTTTATGGATATGAGGAGCTGACGGATGCTACGCAGGACACAAGCAGATTGACTTAAATACTCAGAGCGGGGTGCAGCTCATGAAATCTTCCGATGAAAAACAAAGACAAGTGAAACCATACCACGGGCGGGATTTGAACCCGCGGTCAGAGAGTCTCAAAACTCTGACCGCGGGTTCAAATCCCGCCCGTGGTATGGTTTGTTTGCAATCGTGTCATTACGATTTCGTGAGTCATAAAGACAAGTGAAATTGTGCGTTAGACTCTGAAATACTGTCAGTTTCCACTAGGAAATTTAACTAGAATAAATAGTATCAACGCTAGTGATCCACGGTATAAATCATGATGAAGCGTGTTTTAATATGTTTTCGTGGTGTGCACTCAGGCGTAAGCAAACACTGGGAGAAAATCTCTCCCTACCGTGAATAAAAATGGTGTTATTAAAGTGACTGTGATGCGTTACTAGTGATAGGACATTATGGTGACGTATGGATATTAGCAGCCACCAAGACATCATTTCCGGGGTCAATTAACCTATTTGGGTCCGTTACAATACCCAGATAAGTCCGGTCATGCTCATATCGTCTTTTGTTAGCTGCAGCTAATAGGTAGATGTGGTATTTGATTGGGGGTTACCAATAGACCCCGTTACACACGGGCTTTATTCCCATCAGCAGTGAGTAACTCATCACATTTATCGTCAAATGTGAAATGTTTGAATTTTGCACTCCTTTGGGGCAAATTTTAATTAGGTACTGACTATTCTAAAGCTCAGGTGTGGGGATACCTTAGCTTTATCGAAGGAGACTTCTTGACCCGCGACTGCAGGAAGTCTGAGCTGCCAACAAAGCTAAGTATCCGTCTGTTGTAGTATTATTATATCGGAAAGTAAACTTGGCTGTTAAGTCCCCCCCCCCCCCACGTAAGCGTACTTGTGCCTCGTACAGAATCTTGCAACCTCTGCTGTCGAGCCGATGCGAGATACATCTGAATGCTGTGTTTAACGGCTGCTTTCTTCTCAAGATTTACAATATGGTTCTTCATTGTCAGTTTTGAGTAAAATTTCACCCCATGGATATCAACTTCATCCCGGGTATGAGCACTGTCCCATTCATTTTTACCACTGCTCTAGCATTACAATCATAATTTGTGTTTTCTCAGGCGCAAGTGTGGCCTGTCATCGTTTTTCTCATGGCGATATAGCTGTAAGGTGGTGATTGATATATCTTAAAGCAGCTGACATTTTCGCTCTTGGATAAGTAATTTTCAAAGTACTACAGTCCTCTGCATATTCATGGGATTCTGGGATGATTTGAAGGTCATTGAAATAGACCTTCCATAACAATGGCCCAAGCACATTTCCCTGTGGAACACTTAAACCAATAGAATGTTTTGTTGACTCTGTCCCATTGAGAACTCCGCTTAGAGATCTACCATAAAGGTAATCACTGAGGAGGCATAGTGCAGAGACGGCGACTCCTAGTGCATGCAGTTTTACCAAGAGTCCCTGGTGCCAAACTCGGCTAAAAACACCATCCAGTGCTACTACACAACTGACTTGGTTTCATCCGGTGACTGGTGCCACATAGTACAGAAGTTTAACAGCAGATCAGCAGCAGAGTGGCCCTTTCTGAAGTCAAACTGGCGGTCACAAAGAAGCAATTGGTAGCCGAAAAACATTATCATTTGCCGTGAGATTATTGTCTCACGAATCTTCCCAGTGATTGGCAGGAGTAACACTGGTCTGTAGTAGCTGATATTAGCTTTGTTCTTTTGTGTCAGCCTCCCATCTAGAGATGGCCCATCTAGAGATACCAACAAGTTTGTCTGTGCTGGTTCCTGTTATAATTAGTGGGAGGCCTCTTATACCTTCTCCATGCAGTCTCTCGACAACGGAAGCCGAAACAAGGCTGATCTGAAGGCTTCGTTCCATACTGCCGGTGAGGGACGTGCTTTTGTTGGAGATTAAGGATGTGTTCAAGGAAGACATTCACTTGGTTGTCAACATTACCTTGGAGAAGAGCATTCCAATTGAAGGTGGCTAGCTCAGAGCAAAGAGCGGGCCAGTTTCCGCTTTCTCACAGCCAGGTTGCACGTGCAGTCTTCACTTCGTTCTGTTGGAATCTTCAGTGTCGTAAAGACAGCCTTGTGGTCAGCTGATCCAACGAGGGGGTTGACGAGTGATTATGCCTCAAGATGGATTAATCAATACTGGGTCGAGGGAGTAGCCAGAGATGTGAGTAGAGAAATCAACAAAGTTTCTCATGCTAAACACTGCAAGGTCATCAAAATCCCTCTACATAAGTAATAAGGTGTTGGTTGAGGTCACCAACAATTATATGATGTTGATTAGTTAGTTAGAGATTTGCTGGTACTTCCGGCCCGGGTCTTCTCCAGATGGTGACCCGGCGCTGATGTTGATATTTATGTTGAAGCAGAATGAAGTACACATTTTCCATCAGGAAGTTGATGGGGTCTGCTTGTAAATACTGAGGTCTGTACATTGCACACGCTAGTACAGAGGTACTAGTGTTTATGTATAACCTGAGGAACATCATTTCCAGGTGATTAGGGATGGAAACATCAATAAGCTGGACATGTAAACTTTTAAAAAAGCACACATCAATGCCTCCTCCTTGTCCTTGCCTGTCTCTTCTCATCCATGAGGTGTAGCGAGTTATTCTACCAAAATTTTTCTGGAGTCCTGTCGTCCAAACATGTCTCAACAACGGCGATCATGTAAGGACTTGGAGTGTTCACGAAACTGTGAGAGTTCCCCGACAGTAGTAATGTTGGCCGACAGTATGCTGACTGGCTCCTCATGATTGTGTTCAGCTTGAGTTGATGGATGTTTAAGGTGTTCTCTCTCTCTCTCTCTCTCTCTCTCTCTCTCTCTCTCTCTCTCTCTCTCTCTCTCTCTCTCTCTCTCTCTCTCTCTCTCTCTCTCTCTCTCTCTCTCCCTCTCTCTCCCTCTCTCTCTCGTATCAAATAACAGGAAGTACTTTATTTTCTGCCCCAGTCTTGAAGGATATGATGATTCTAAACATAACAGGGACTTGCCAAGTTTCTTTGAGGAAATTAAAATATTCCCTGGTATTCAGTTGAACATATAGTTTTAAAAATGCACATAATGTTAAAGGGATGTACAAAAGTTATTAAAATTTATCAAAAGTACCTCAAACAGCAACGTATCTCTTGGCAACCTTACTGATTTATAAAGTATTGAAGGTTTGAAGAAAACTATTTTTTACACCTACGTTCAATTATATATAAATCATTCTTTCCAAAACTAGTGGCAATCTATTCCATATATTTAAAAAAAAATATCAAAGACAATGTTTCGATTTATTCGACTGAAATTGTTTGCCTAATTGTAAAAACTGCCATCAGCAAATTTGTACTATACTATATCCTGAGACTTCATTTTAGGTAACATATTGCTTTCACATTATTTTATGTAAAACATAGAGAAACAAACTGTCCAAAGTAGGCCTATTTCTCTAGCGAATGTATTCATCGCTCCAGAAAAACCACATGGGCAGGAAAGAATAACTTGTTTAGAGCAAATATTTTTACCACAGGAAGCAGTAGGTCACTTTGGGATTTCAAAAGATTGCTTTCATAGAAATATTGTAATGAGCTGTTTATTTTCCGTTAAATCATTGTGCATGTTAAGTCTTGCATTTCTACCAATGTGTTACCATTGATTGATGAATATATCGCCAGGAAAGTGGCTACCGTACTGACTGTCCATCATGTCTTGACTTGAAGTGAAATTCATAAGAACATAAGAAAGGAGGAACACTGCAGAAGGCCTGTTGGCCCATACTAGGCAGGTCCTTTACAATTCATCCCACTAACAAAACATTTGACCAACCCAATTTTCAATGCTACCCAAGAAATAAGCTCTGATGTGCAAGTCCCACTCAAATCCAACCCCTCCCACTCATGTACTAATCCAACCTAAATTTGAAGCTACACAAAGTCCTAGCCTCAATAACCCAACTAGGTAGACTGTTCCACTCATCAACTACCTTATTTCCAAACCAATACTTTCCTATGTCCTTTCTAAATCTAAACTTATCTAATTTAAATCCATTACTGCGGGTTCTCTCTTGGAGAGATATCCTCAAGACCTTATTAATATCCCCTTTATTAATACCTACCTTCTACTTATAGACTTCGATCAGGTCTCCCCTCATTCTTCGTCTAACAAGTGAATGTAACTTAAGAGTCTTCAATCTTTCTTCATAAGGAAGATTTCTAATGCTATGTATTAATTTAGTCATCCTAGGCTGAATGTTTTCTAACGAATTTATGTCCATTCTGTAATATGGAGACCAGAATTGAGCTGCATAATCTAGGTGAGGCCTTACTAATGATGTATAAAGCTGCAGTATGACCTCTGGACTTCTGTTGCTTACACTTCTTGATATAAATCCCAGTAATCTATTTGCCTTATTACGTACGCTTAGGCATTGCTGTTTTGGTTTAAGGTTGCTGCTCACCATAACCCCCAAGTCCTTTTCGCAATCTGTATGGCTAAGTTCTACATAATTTAACTTATAAGTACTAGGGTTATGGGCACTCCCGAGCTTCAGAACCTTGCATTTATCTACATTGAACTGCATCTGCCACTTTTCTGACCAAGAATAGAGTTTGTTTAAATCCTCCTGAAGTTCCATAACATCTACGTTTGAATCAATTATCCTACCTATCTTTGTGTCATCGGCGAATTTGTTCATATCACTAGTAATTCCCTCATCAAGATCATTGTTATATATTATAAACAACAACGGGCCCAAGCCTGATCCCTGTGGAACGCCACTTGTTACAGATCCCCACTCGGATTTAACCCCATTTTTGGGGTTATATATTACAGTATAATCAAGCCTCAGGAAAGGGTATGTAAGAATATTTTGATGACCCTTTTTTTTCAAATAGGAAAGAATAATGGATACCGTTTGATACTTTCTTTGAAAATTTAATGATATAGTCTCTTGCATAAAATTTAAAGCACAACAGTTTGCCGTAAAGCTCCACACTCGGTCAATTATTTGCAGTTCTTCAGCTGTCATTCTAACCACGTTAAGAGAAGCGTAGCCTAGGGAGTCTTTCCACAGGCACTCAAAATGGGTAGTCTACAATATTTCGAGCAAGAAAACTGGATCAATGTCAAGATTAGTTGCTAGGCGGAGTTTTGTGATACTAGTTTATAGTATAAAGTGTCCAGTTTTAAGATGGGGATAGTATTATGTTGTGAAGATTGTTTTTCACTGTATTTTTTTCCGCTGTCTTAAGTTAGATTAAGTTAGGTTAGGTTAAGTTCTAACCATGCCTAGCCCAACCCAACCCATTGAAATTCAACTATGCCCTACCTAACCCTTAATTAATCGAACATAAACGCCAATGCACGTGAAAGGAATAGTGCAGAGTGCAGTATAAGTTCCTTATGCAGTTACATATTAGCAAAAAAGGTTTCAAGCGACTCAGAAGAGGTATAAATAAAATGTTATGGTGACACAAATATCCTCTTTTTTAATAAAATGCCAAATTAAGACATACACAGTCCTTGTCTTCAGCTTTAAAGTCAACCTGAAGAAGAATTCGCTTGTTACCTTAGAGTGACAAATATACTAAAAGAAACCAGTACATTCAAATGGAACCTACCAAGGTAAATATCTGTTCAAACTTTTTCTTAAGGATAAAGTTTGGAGCACTTCATTATTTACTCCCTATTTAAACTGCAAGAAAAAAAAAATATTGGATGACACATTTATTACGTGCATATGAAAGTATTTTAAGTGGATTTTACCTAAGATAACCCAATAAAGTCAGATATTTTGAGTGATTCCTAATCAGATGAGACATTCTCCAGTTATTTCACAAAAATAAATTTGATTAATAAAATCGCCACATTAAGAACCACAAGACAAAGCTTCATTAAAGGAAAGTATATCAGTACAGAACCCAACAAAACGTGCCCTTACACAGCCTAAACCCGAAAAACGTTTTATTCATTTCATTAGTCGAATCAGTTGTTAAAGTTTCAAGGGAGAGCGCTAAACAAGTAGGGGTGACATAGAGCCCGTCGAATGGGAGGCATTCAGACGCGACTCAGGTTGGGGAATGATAATAGCAATTGTTTGAACCAAGAGTCACTCACCATCATCAAGACAAAATAATGCTATAATATGGCTGAAGTCGCGGGAAATCCGAATTAATGTAGACACATATATGATTATAATTATTATTTTGAGGAAAGAAAATACCCTTGATATATATATATATATATATATATATATATATATATATATATATATATATATACACATATATACACATATATATATATATATACACACACACATATATATATATATATATATATATATATATATATATATATATATATATACACATATATATACACAGATATACACATATATATATATATATATATATATATATATACACATATATAAAAATATATATATACATATATATATATATAATTTTTTTTTTCAACAAGTCGGCGGTATCTCACCGAGGCAGGGTGACCCAAAAAGAAAATCCCCAAAAAGAAAATACTTTCGTCACCATTCAACTCTTTCACCTCACTCACACATAATCACCGTTTTTGCAGAGGTGCTCAGAATACAACAGTTTAGAAGCATATACGTATAAAGATACTCCACATATCCCTCCAAACTGCCAATATCCCAAACCCCTCCTTTAGAGTGCAGACATTGTACTTCCCATTTCCAAGACTCAAGTCCGGCTATATAAAATTAACTGGTTTCCCTGAATACCTTCACTAAATATTACCCTGCTCACACTCCAACAGATCGTCAGGTCCCAAATACCATTCGCCTCCATTCACTCCTATCGAACACGCTCACGCGCACTTGCTGGAAGTATAAGCCCCTCGCCCACAAAACCTCCCTTACCCCTTCCAACCTTTTCGAGAACGACTCCTATCCCGACTTTCTTCCCCTACAGATTTAAATGCTCCCCATATCATTCTACCTTGATCCATTCTCTCTAAATGACCAAACTACCTCAATAGCCCGTCTTCAACCCTCTGACTAATACTTTTATTAGCTCCACACCTTCTAATTTCCACACTCCAAATTTTCTGCATAATATTTACACCACACATTGCCCTTAGACAGGACATCTCTACTGCCTCCAACCGCCTCCTCGCTGCTACATTCACAACCCAAGATTCACACCCATATAAGAGTGTTGGTACTACTATACTTTCATACATTCCCTTCTTTGCCTCCATAGATACCGTTTTTTGTCTCCACACATACCTCAATGCACCACTCACCTTTTTCCCCTCATCAATTCTGTGATTAACCTCATCCTTCATAAATCCATCCAATGACACGTCAACTCCCAGGTATCTGAAAACATTCGCTTCTTCCATACTCCTCCCCAATTTGATATCCAATTTTTCTTTATCTAAATCATTTGATACCCTCATCACCTTACTCTTTTCTATGTTCACTTTCAACTTTCTACCTTTACACACACTCCCAAACTCGTCCACTAACCTTTGCAATTTTTCATTGGAATCTCCCATAAGCACAGTATCATCAGCAAAAAGCAACTGTGTCAATTCCCATTTTGTATTTGATTCCCCATAATTTAATCCCACCCCTCTCCCGAACACCCTAGCATTTACTTCTTTTACAACCCCATCTATAAATATATTAAACCATGGTGACATTATATATCCCTGTCTAAGACCTACTTTTACCGGGAAGTAGTTTCCCTCTCTTCTACACACCTGAGCCTCACTATCCTCATAAAAACTCTTTACAGCATTTAGTAACTTACCACCTATTCCATATACTTGCAACATCTGCCACATTGCTTCCCTATCCACTCTATCATATGCCTTTTCTAAATCCACAAATGCAATATAAACTTCCCTACCTTTATCTAAATACTGTTCACATATATGCTTCAATGTAAACACTTGATCTACACATCCCCTAACCACTCTGAAACCTCCTTGCTCATCCGCAATCCTACATTCTGTCTTACCTCTAATTCTTTCAGTTATAACCCTACTGTACACTTTTCCTGGTATACTCAGTAAACTTGTTCCTCTATAATTTTTACTATCTCTTTTGTCCCCCTTCCCTTTATATAAAGGGACTATACATGCTCTCTGCCAATCCCTAGGTACCTTCCCCTCTTTCATACATTTATTAAACAATAATACCAACCATTCCAACACTATATCCCCCCCCCCCTGCTTTTAACAGTTCTGTCATCATCCCGTCAGTTCCAGCTGCTTTACTCCCTTTCATTCTACGTAATGCCTCACGCACCTCCCCCACACTCACATCCTGTTCTTCTTCACTCCTAAAAGATGGTATACCTCCCTGGCCAGTGCATGAAATTACCGCCTCCCTTTCTCGTCGACATTTATAAGTTCCTCAAAATATTCTCGCCATCTATCCAAAACCTCCTCCCCATCTACTAACTCCCCTACTCTGTTTTTAACTGACAAATCCATTTGTTCCCTAGGTTTGCTTAACTTGTTTAACTCACTGCAATTTTTTTTTCTTATTTTCATTAAAATTTCTTGACAGTGCCTCTCCCACTCTATCATCTGCGCTCCTTTTGCACTCTCTCACCACTCTCTTCACCTTTCTTTTACTCTCCATATACTCTACTCTTCTTATAACACTTCTGCTTTGTTAAAACCTCTCATAAGCTAACTTTTTCTCTTTTGTCACACCCTTTACTTCATCATTCCACCAATCACTCCTCTTTCCTTCTCCACCCCCCCCCCACTACTCATACTTGCACCAGTCCTCCTTTCTGCCAATAGTTGCTTATATCTCACCCGAACTTCCTTCTCCCTTAGTTTATACACTTTCACCTCCCTCTTACTTTTTATTGTCATTTTCCTCTTTTCTTATCTACCTCTAACTCTAACTGTAGCTACAACTAAATAATGATCCGATGTATCAGTTGCCCCTCTATAAATGTGTACATCCTGGAGCCTACCCATCAACTTTTTATCCACCAATACATAATCTAACAAACTACTTTCATTATGTGCTATATCATACCTTGCATATTTATTTATCCTCTTCTTCATAAAATATGTATTACTTATTACCAAACCTCTTTCTACACATAGCTCAATTAAAGGCTCCCTATTTTCATTTACCCCTGGCACCCCAGATTTACCTTCTACTCCTTCCACAACATTTTTGCCCACTTTAGCATTGAAATCCCCAACCATCATTACTCTCACACTTGGTTCAAAACTCCCCACGCATTCACTCAACATTTCCCAAAATCTCTCTCTCTCCTCTACACTTCTCTTTTCTCCAGGTGCATATACGCTTACTATAGCCCACTTTTCGCATCCAACCTTTATTTTACTCCACATAGTCCTTGAATTAATACATTTATAGTCCCTCTTTTCCTGCCATAACTTATCCTTCAACATTATTGCTACTCCTTCTTTAGCTCTAACTCTATTTGAAACCCCTGACCTTATCCCATTTATTCCTCTCCACTGAAACTCTCCTACCCCCTTCAGCTTTGTTTCACTTAAAGCCAGGACATCCAGCTTCTTCTCATTCATAACATCCACAATCATCTCTTTCTTATCTTTTGCACAACATCCACGTACATTCAGACTTCCCACTTTGGCAATTTTCTTCTTCTTATTCTTTTTAGCAATTATTACAGGAAAAGATGTTACTAGCCCATTGTTCCCGGCAATTTAGTTGACTTTTACAACACGCATGGCTTACGGAGGAAAGATTCTTATTCCACTTCCCCATGGATATAAAAGGAAAAGTAATAAGACCAAGAACTATTAAGATAAAATCAAAGAAAGCTCAGATGAGTGTGTATAAATAAACGTGTACATGTATGTGTAGTGTGACCTAAGTGTAAGTAGAAGTAGCACGACGTACCTGTAATCTTGCATATTTATGAGACAGGCGAAAGACACCAGCAATCCTACCATCATGTAAAACAATTACAGGCTTTCGTTTCACACTTACCTGGCAGGACGGTAGTACCTCCCTGGGTGGTTGCTGTCTACCAACCTACTATATATATATATATATATATATATATATATATATATATATATATATATATATATATATATAAAAATATATATATATATATATATATATATATTGGATGTGTAAAACTAAAGCTATTTTTATTTTAACAAAACATCTGAAGATAATACACCAGTATATAATTCTTCACAATAAAGCTGATAAATTGTTGCTTTTATATGAATAAGTATACAGAATTTATATTTTACACTATGAGCAGAAACTGCACATTTCTTGAAGACCGTAGAACGAGGTGGATATGCCAGAAGTAATACTAATTAAGGGAAGAGAAGCTTGAGAACGAGCTAAAAGTAAGGTGCAAAAAATATATAACCAAACAAAAAATGGTTACTGCTCACACAACTTCAGATCTAAAAAAAGTTTTAGGAATACATTGGATTGGAACTGTTGGGCGTGAGTGGGATTTGTTTTGCATGAACTAGTAGAATTATTGAAGTGATCCTTTGCAATCCCTAGGATGTTATTCATTTCTGCCTTTATATACCAGACTGGCCATCAGGAGGTGGAATACCGTTTGACAGGAGGTTGGGACTCTCTCACCGTTGATGCTAGTGGAGACGTGACATTGGTGAAGAGCCTTGACCGCGAGGCTCCTGGAGGAGCTCTGGGTGAGGCCATAATCGTTGCAGTGGATGGTGGCACTCCACCACTGTCCTCCACTGCTACCCTCACCATTACAGTCACTGACGTCAACGACTGCCCCCCGCGGCTCATACCTCCCACCGTTTTCCACGTGGTGGAGGGTGCCCCTGATAAGCTCCTCGGTGTCTTGAAAGCCACGGATGACGACGTATGGGCACTAGGACACGGCCCTCCCTTTAATCTTACTCTGGCATCTTCCAACCCACCTCATGTCTTCACTTACATCGACCTCAGGTTTAACCGACGTGAGTGTTAACAGGGAGTAAATGTCCATTTACTTTCACTCATTTCCTTTGATGTTTATTAACCCTTTAACTGTCACAGCGTTGATCTACGTATTTCCGCTAGCCGTTTACCTGGAGTTTACCTGGAGAGGGTTTCGGGGGCCAACGCCCCCGCGGCCCAGTCTGAGACCAGGCCTCATGGTGGATCAGGGTCTGATCAACCAGGCTGTTACTGCTGGCCGCACGCCAGCGGCTAAGTTGGGGAATTACCAATAGGCCCCCAGCTGCCTTCAAGAGGGAGCTGGACAGATACTTAAAGTCGGTGCCGGATCAGCCGGGCTGTGGTTCGTACTTTGGACTACGTCAGGCCCTGATCCACCGGGAGGCCTGTTCGTGGACCGGGCCGCGGGGGCGTTGATCCCTGGAATATCCTCCAGGTAGGTAGACTGGATGCTCACCTGACTGAAACATGGAGTCCAGTAACTTGCAGAAATGTTGCAGAAACAACTTTCTTCTCGTTTTTTAATTACGTGGTTTTTATTTCTGATAATTACAATTTACAGTAGATCTTGTGATTTTATGGCCAATCTTTGTTCTGAGACAAATATTAGGTACGGAAATAGAAATCAGTCACAAACACACTGACAGGTGAACATATTCACCTGCCTTGCTCACATGCTATTTTCTAGAAATATATACAAATTCTAGGTCTCAGCAACGTTTTTAGACGTGCTGAAGTATACGAGACTCCTTGAAGCACGGTGTCAGACAGAATGTCACTCTACATTGTTGATGGTGCACTGCACCATCAGCACTGCCCTCAGTGAACTTTGGCATATGTTTTCTATTTGTTCGAAGTGCTCCACACTCATAAACATGATTGTCTCTGTCTGTTTGTCTCTCTGTCTTTGTCTATCTGTTATTCTTTCTCTCTCTGTATCAGAGAGAGCTGCTCATGAACTTGATCGTCAGCTAGACGAACAGGTATAATACATGTTGCAGAATCATCTCGTCTACACAAATGGAAAGATGGAACTGTGACCGAAATGTACATATTTCTTGTAACAGTCATGGTTATGCTTCATATCTACAATCAAAGTATAGCACTTTGACTTTTAATTAATAGCCATATTAATTAACATTCAATAATTTCATAACCATGGAAATAAATGGTATACAATACCGACACAATGGAAATATAAACACATATGCAGTTTAATGTGATCCTTTATTGATAACGTTTCGCCCACACAGTGGGCTTTTTCAAGTCACAAACAGATCTACCTGGTTGGTAGGTAAGACACAAAGGCAACAGTTAGGCAACTTTATTCCGAAACGTTTCGCCTACACAGTAGGCTTCTTCAGTCGAATACAGAAAGTAAGCAGGAACAGTAGAGATGTGAAGACGATGTAATCAGTCCATCACCCTTGAAGTCGTACATTCTCACTACTACTACTACTACTATGCACCTCTCCTTCCGACAGTATTTAAGTCTCCGCACTGTCGCTTGATCTTCAGATAGTTCCTGACTATGGAACTGAACTCTCCAGGCTGAGGGACTGACAACCTCAAATTCTACGACTTCAAGGGTGATGGACTGATTACATCGTCTTCACATCTCTACTGTTCCTGCCTACTTTCTGTATTCGACTGAAGAAGCCTACTGTGTAGGCGAAACGTTTCGGAATAAAGTTGCCTAACTGTTGCCTTTGTGTCTTACCTACCAACCTGTCGGTATTTTATACCATTTTGATGTTCAGATCTACCTGGTGTGGAAGGTACGTATTTATAGTCAGGTTCAGATTTTAGACTCTATAACCCCACTCGGCAGATAATCAGATGCAGCATTCTCCATCTGACCTCAACATTCTGAACCTGACTAAATACTCACGTACCTTCCACCCCAGGTAGTTCTGTTTGTGACTTGAAAAAGCCCACTGTGTGGGCTAAACGTTGTCAATAAAGGATCACATTAAACTGCATATGTGTTTATATTTCCAATTTCATAACCAAAAAATGTTTCTTCTGATTGGCTTGAACACATTATTGATAATGCATCGTATAAGAAGAATACCCAAAAATTATAGTCTCAGTAGGTGCAAACGAAATTTTACTGATATGGTTAGAAAACGAATTGGAATCAGATCCATTACTCACCTTTACTGATCGTTCCCAAGCTTTCATAGTTCGTCGTCTTTATTAGGTATCCGAAAGGGTACCTTTAAGAGGTTGCCTGATTTTTCTTTATTTTTCCTCCAGCTTTTAAAATTTATTTCGCTCATAAACAGAGAACACCTCATCCAATCACCTTCAATTTATCAACACTTTTTGTGTACGGTAACGGGGCCACAAGTCATGGAATAAATGACATTTTCACCTCCCCATTAACCAAAGTTGCTGAATTTATTCCTAGCAACCTGGAATGGCTCGGATAACTTCCAAATTAGTCAATGGCGTTACATCAAACATTCAAATGAGGAGCCGAAAAATTCATCGACATGTGAACAGTGAACTTCACATGTGTAGGTGCAAATTTGACGATCTTATTCCCGTTCGACCACATTACTGGCTAATGAATCTTAGGATTCATTAGCCAGTAATGTGCAGGAAATTTGTTGATGTAGTAAATTAGTAAAAATCTTTTAATCATTGGAATGCGTACCATAACTGGAGAATTATTCATCTGATTGGCTTTAAAATTTCACTACTGGTATTGTTTCCTGAACACAAGGCTCACGGTGCATGTGCCTGCCATAAAATTCCATTGTTGCTAATTTTATTGAATAAAGTGTAATATTAATTTTTTATTGAATATCTAGAGAATGCTTTTTCTACTTAGCTTCAAAATATTATTAATAAGGATGATACATAATGAATCTAGTCTGACTAGGTACAAATTTGAAATGTTGCTAAAATAGTTAAAAAACTTGAAATCATAGAAATCCGATCAATCACTGGAGAATGCTTTTTCTGATCAGCTTTACACTTTTACCATTGGTGGGCTTTATTACAACAGTTTGTCACTTTGAGCAGTGTAAATTTCAGTTTGCCATTATTTTTAGTAAATTATTTCAAATATCATAATTTGAGAATGCCTATTATGAACGTCTTCAAACCCAAAATACTGTTGTATCTTAATTGGACGTATTTTTGTACTACTTTTGGACTGTGTAGGTCCCAGTTTACCATTTTTGTTATCAATATTACCGAATTGGAATTATTTTTTCTTTTAGATTTGTAGAAAACTGTAAAAGGATACAGCAAAAAAAAAAAATCCGAGGTTTTATGGTGTTTTTAAGTATAATGAAAAGATACTTTTCTTTCTTGAAAAATTCTTAGCAAGATTTTCTTGCGATTTCCTCACAATTTTGTTATTACTCGAGAGAACACCTTGTTCGAGCGGCTTAAAAATTACATCACATAAGAACATGAGGAAATAAGAAAGAAGGAACACTGCAGCAGGCCCACTGGCCCATGCGAGGCAGGTCCAAGTTTCCTACCGGCTTAAGCCAATGACCCAACCTAGTCAGGTCACATTCACTTAAGGAAGGAGCATGGCATCAGATTTACTAGCACAAGCTACTCAGGTCCAACTCACACCCACCCACACCAACTCGTGTATTTATCTAACCTATTTTTAAAACTACACAGCGTTATATGTGTAATATATCTTGGGCAAGATTCATGGGTCTATATGCCTCCGTGGATACCCTATGCATTATGCTACTTTGATCATTAATTTTTTTTTCCCGTGATATACAAGATCCTATGCTCGGCTTCAGAAATTCAACACTCTTGTATTCTGCTTAGCAGAAGTAGCGTGTAGTTAATGGAGTGTGTTGATACTATTTTACCACTTTTAATATCGAAATGGTATAACATTATTTAATGTTATTGCATTTTTTTGTGATCAAATATGAATGCTTCCCATTCCACAGGCGTCATATGACTCCTACGAATCAGTACTTTCCTCTGAGTAAAATATTACAATTATGAATGGCATCATTTTCCTATTGTTGACGCGTCGTATGAAATAGATGGAATGTTTCATGGATTTAGCCCATGAAGGCACAATTTTTGGGTATTCTAAGTAATAACTGGAAATTACACCTTCAATCTCTTAATGTTAGCTTGAGAAAGTAATAATGTGCCAATTTTATTAATCAAATTGGTTCTAGTGAAATATTTTTTTGACTTTACAAGGTAATCAAAGATTAAAACAACTTAATGGTCTTTTATATGCCAATAACATCTATGTGCTCACGAGATATTTGTAAATATTAAACTTGCTTTCTTTACAGTTGGTCAGTCTTGCTTATAGAAAAAATTGGATTGATTTTCGCCTGTGTGGGGAAGGAAATGAAAAAAATTAAATACAACCTCTCATTCGATAATTTCTGAGTGTCGCATCTTATTGACTTAATCATTCCATGCTGAGTGCTTGATGGTGCAGCGTCTCAGTAGCTTCCAACTTTATGTGCTTGTGTAGTTTAGCATATTGGTTTCTATGGCCCTTTTGAAAGATTTGAATTAGATTTGTTTTGTGTATATCCTAGTTTACCATTTCCATTGAATATATGTTGGTAGAATTATCGACAATATGTAAAGTAAAAGGACACAAGTGCAACTAATGTGATATTTTACTGTGGCAACGTTTCACTCTCCAGGAGCTTTGTCAAGCTAATTGTTAATTGTAGAGAAATTGGAAGTGTAATATAAACGAGAAAAGAAAACTGAAAAAATATAATTCGCATGTTAGGGCATTTTTTAATTTTAATGTGGATAGATTCTTCTATTTTCAAAACATTATCAGCAACATTTTACTTTTCTTTTCCTAAAATTTTCGTTTATAACTCGAAAATGCTTCATATGACCCGCTTCAAATTTTCCATACTGGACAAGATTCATGGAACTTTACATACATGGATGCCCCGTCGAGGATGTTACGTTATTCATTCTCAGATTTTGTTTCCGTGTGACAAATGGAGAAAACCTCCTCTGGTCGGCTTCAAAATTTCTACAGCTGTGTATCCACTTTAGAAGAAGGTTGGTACTGTTAATGCAGTGTGTAGGTGCTATTTCGCTACATTTAATATCGAAATGGAGTAGTAGCATGTTTATTGCATTTGATGCTGGTGAGAGATTCGTGATCCAAGGACTGGACTTATCCTTCCCTTGTATGGGTTCTAATCTGAATATCTCCCATTGTACAGGCGCTATATTACCCCACCTAACTTAGCAATTTCCCCTGATTAAAATAAGACAACTGTGGGGAGCACCAATCTTTAATGGCTGAGTCTTCCTTAGAAACGGATGAAAATTTTCTTTACTTTAGACAGTGATGGTGTACATTTTGTTGGATTTTCTACAGTGACAGAGAATATCTCTTCTGGTCGGCTTCAATCTTTTAGTACTGGTGTTTTTACCTCAAAGAAAGTGTTGCCTTGATTTTAGGATTTGTTAGTTTTAATATGCCTCTTTTTTATACATAAAACTGATTGCTTTGAAATAACCGGAAAATGTCTCTTATTATTAATAAATCGCAGTGTTTGACTTTATTGGGTTATTCTAGGTTAAATATACATAATGCTCATTTTATAAAACTTCAATACCTAACATGCATATTTATTCACTTAAACTTTATACTGCAAAGCACAAGGCTCCTAACTACCTAGTTCATACCTTCACTGATGAGGATGATGAAGATGTTGAAATTAAACTTGACGATCCACAGGACCAGGCTAATTTGATGGGTGATGTATGGAAGAAAATTCTCTCCCACAATAACAGTCGTCAATATAACAATAATCATTATCAGTTGGTAAATGAATGGAGAGATGAGAACTTGGATGATCTACAACCACTACCTTCCATCGATACTTCAACTCTTGAAGATACCCACCCGCTTACTAGACCTATTACATTACTAGAGATGAGTCAGGTTATTGGAAGAATGCGAAATAGAGCCCCTGGCCTCTCTGGAATAACAATGAAACAAATAAAGTTCCTACCCAGAAATTGTAAACAGTCTTTGGTAAATATCTTTAATGCCATCTTGGCCTCGGGACATTTTCCAGTGGTTTTTAAGACTGCTAGGATGATCTTTCTTGGTAAGCCCAATAAAGACATCCACCAACCTGGGAACTATAGACCTATATTTTTACTTGAAGTCACTGGAAAAGTTCTTGAGAAGGTCATTTCCAACAGATTGAACTACTATATGGAGTTTAATCACTTTTTTACTGAAAAACAATTTGGCTTTAGAACCCATAGAGGTACCAATCATGCAATAAATGTTATTTTCGATACTGTAGCAAGTCTAAAACATCAGGGCAATCTTGCCTTAATTGCCACCAGAGATGTTCATAAAGCTTTTGATAGCTTATGGCATGATGGCCTTATATACAAACTCATTGACCTACCAGACCATAACTGGACTTTTCTCAGAGTAATAAATAATTTCTTAACTCAGAGAAAAATCATTCCCACCTTTCATGGCAAGTCGACAGAGCCTTTTATACCAACAGCTGGTGTCCCACAAGGTTCTTGTCTCAGTCCACTTCTGTTCAACATTTATGTGAATGACCTTCCTCAACCAGAGTTTAATGATACAATTGTGACACAGTTTGGAGATGATGTTATTCATGTCGTCTCATCAACTCCGGTAACAGGAAAATACAAGTATGAGAGTCATAGAAAAAATGAATATTGAACTTCGTCGAACATCTAATTGGGAAAAGAAATGGAGAATTACGACTAATCCTGACAAGGTCCTTGTTAGCACGATAGGATGTTTTGCATCAACAATTGAAGGTAAAGGGGGTATCTCCATCAGAGGTACACCTGTAGCCATTAGAAACCCTAACAAGATTTTGGGATATGAAATAGACAGGCTGCTCCACTCAACATCTCATGTAACTAAAAAGATCAACATAGCCAAAGCCGGTCTTAGCCGTCTCTTTCGATTCAATCAAGCCCTTCAACATGTCAAAAAACTTCTGTATAAAATGTTAATAAGACCTATACTCGAATACCCTTGTGTCCCAATGTCATTAACAACAAAGACCAATATGCTACGGTTACAAAGGGTCCAGAATAGAGCTCTTCGCTTCATTACCGATACCAGGAGGAGAGACAGAGTTAAAATGGCAGATTTACACATACAACAAGATATTACTGCCATAAATGTACGCCTTGACACCCTAAAAAAGAAACAACTCTATACAATGCAAGAACTATGCATGCCAGATAGAGAACATCCTATACAAGTGGTAAATACCACGGATTATATCATCAATACTCCTCCTCACAGGACTCAAAGAATGACTCTCCCACAGAGGGTCCGTCGTTTTATACATAAAGCTGATTACCATCGACCCATGATATTGAGCAACCTCCCTGATGAAGAAGATTGGGTAACACCAGAACCCTTCTATGTATACTGAGAACATCATCGCCCCCAATTAGGGAGACATCTTATATAACAATCTAATGTAAAAATTATGCTATTTACTATGGCTGGACACCACCTGTAAGAAACCATTGTCACGTAATTCTATAAACTGGCCAGAAAATTATTGCCTTCATTGTCGCATACATATCCGTTGTGCAATCGCAAAAAAAAAAAAAAAAAAGCAATTGTCAACTTGTATAATTACTACCAATTCAGAGTCATGTACTTATATATCTGTTATATCTATGTGACTCTGATGGGTTAGTCTTATACCCCTTAAAGAATATCTTATCATTTCACGTACACTTTTTAAATTACACCAAAGTGGTTGGGCCACTTACCTTTTATATCCTACCTCTCTCCCCCCTCCCACCCTTTTCCAAAATTTCTATCCTTACCCATCCTTCTTCCTTACCCATCTCACCAAATCTCTGGTCTGGAAAAGAAACAAGAAACTTTATACTCTAATAAATCTTACTAAGACAAGTTTTTTTTATTTATTTTGGTGTATCTTAGTTCCAGTTTGCCTTATTTTATTGAAGAACATAAGCTGCGAGAATTGATATTCCGATTTTCATGTGATAATTTCTGAGCGTTTCATCCAGTTACCTTCACTTTTGAACGCTGATAACTTGATGGTGCAAATTCTAAACGGCTTCAAACTTAAGGTAATGGTGCATTTTAAGATACTGGACATTCTGAGGTAAAAGAAATTTCAGTTTGCCTTTAATTTTAATGATTTTTAGTGGAAAGTTTGAATTAGTTTTGCACTTTGTATGCAGTAATTTACCATTTTTATTGAACATTGAGATATTAGTGTCCATGTGATAACTTGCCGGAATATATATTTATTTTCTTTTTTCGTCCTCCAACATTTTTTTTTTTTTTTTGTAATTCGTCCATTACCTGAGAATGCATTATGCGATCGTCTTTCAATTTTCAATTCTGATGTAAGATAACCAGGCCAAGATTCCAGGAAAAACTTGCGTATGCAGGAGTTCTATGAACATATTATTGACTTGAATAACTTCCAAAACCCTCTGCAGGGAAGCTTAAACGCTGGAAAAAGAAATGCCTCTTAATTCAGCGATGGTGAAAAAGTGAAATTCAAATTTGAAGCTGCACATCTGCTATATTAACGAGGAAAATAGTGCAAAATTTTGACTCGTGCTTAATCAAGTTAAATTACCTGAATAACTTTAATACTTAATAATTAACGTATCTTATAGCCAGGATAGTACTCGTTAAGTATAGTATGTAGGTGTGTGTGTTAATTTGTCAATGCACTTAATTTTTTTTTAAGTTGGAGTTGGAATCCATGAGATAACTGGAGAATATCTCTTTCGACAAGCTTCAGATTTTCATCCCTGGTTGATTTTCCAGAGAATAAGATTCACGTTTGTAAGTTTTATTAAATAGTTTACCTGGAGAGGGTTTCGGGGGTCAACGACCCCGCGTCTCGGTCTGAGACTAGGCCTCATGTTGGAACAGGGTCTGATCAACCAGGCTGTTACTGCTGGCCGCACGCAAACTGACGTACGATCACAACCCATAGTGACAATGATTTTCACTCAACAAGTAAAGAAACAATATCTCGTCATATCAACATCAAAACATTGCACTGCATTGCATAAGACAGAAAACATCCTCAACGTTTAGATTGTTTAAGTTCAAGTTTAAAAAGTTATTGAAATTAAAAAAAAAATACCTGGAATCAACGTATTCAAAGCAATTACTAAAACAAAATGATTTTTATGATAGGATTCAAACTTTCAGTGTTAATTCGTTTTATTAAAATTATATTTGGTTGGCACTTTGAGCTACGTATATTTTAAATTAACAGTTATAATAAATACATCAGTCTCCCTTTAATAACTGAAGATTTTTTTGTTTGTTTCTGATAATTTTCAAACGAGCGTTTGTGAGCGTTAGTGCAAGTATTTTTGCAATGAATTTAAGCTTTGTTGTTGCAAATTTGCTAAATATAGATTTTGTTTATCAAACTGGACTTTCTTAAAAACAAAATGACATGTTTTCTCTTCGAGGATTGTAACTAGTTTTAAAAAGAATAGAACTTCACAAAGAAAATGAAGAAATATCGAAAACTTTAATTTTATAGCATTTTTTGCTTCGTGAGTTTATTGAACTTGAGGAGGTGATGACAGAGTAGTCCTATTGTAACCTTCAGTGTTTTGTCCCATTTATTATCTTTCGAAGCATTCATATATTCAGTTCTGGTCATTTATCAAGTGAAGATTGGTGGAAAAGTTGACAAGATAAGGTGACCTTCGTTCAATTTTCTTTAGACTATTCCTGAAATTGGTTTCCATGAAATAATTCTCGACTGTCTTTTGACCAGTTGCAAAATTTCAATATTCGCAGTTTTGCCGCTTTTAATTTACAAATGGTGTAGTACTATTTTTATATTAAAGCATTAATTTGCTCTAATGCTTGTGAGTGACTATTAATTTATGGAACTGGATTTATTTTCTGCTTCACTGGATTAAACGACGGGATATTACTCGTACTGCTTTAACGCTTTCCCTGATGAAGATAAAATTCTACGGATGATTCTTCTAATGAATTGGGCAAAAAAAAAAAATGGGTTTGGGCTGTGTAAGTGGAACTCTTGTTCAGTTCTTTCACTGACTGAAGAATGCCTCTTCTCGTGAGGTTTTAAAGTTATGGTGATGATTGATGTGTTTTCCTCAGACGAACCTTTGTTCTGATTTGTCGTTGTGTAAGGTTTAATGTGCCTATTTTATTAATCAAATTGTTTTCAGTGAAGTAACCGGAAAATGTCTCTCCCGGTCAGAAGTATTTTATTGTGTTTTACGTTACTGTGATATCCTAAGTTAAATCTACCTAATGTACCCTTATATAAGATAACATCTGTGTACCCTTATGTAAGATAACATCTGTGTACCCTTATGTAAGATAACATTTGTGTACCCTTATGTAAGATAACATCTGTGTACCCTTATGTAAGATAACATCTGTGTACCCTTATGTAAGATAACATTTGTGTACCCTTATGTAAGATAACATCTGTGTACCCTTATATAAGATAACATCTGTGTACCCTTATGTAAGATAACATCTGTGTACCCTTATGTAAGATAACATCTGTGTACCCTTATGTAAGATAACATCTGTGTACCCTTATGTAAGATAACATCTGTGTAACCTCAAAACCATTGAGAGAAATTTTTTAGTATATTCTCTAAACTTATATAAAATTTAATTATATTACTAATGTACTTAAACCATTAACATTCTTCAACCTTACTTACAGAAAAGTTTAGAATAATTTTGGCCTGTATACGTTCCAATTTACCATTTTTTCATGGCAGAAACTGGAAAAAAATGGTTTTCAATGAGTTATTTCATCTTACCAGATAACATGATAATCCCAATTCTGAGCGGCTTCAGCTTAACATACTGGCGTATTGTAGGATATTGGTCTGTCTGACATAAGACAATGCCCATTCAGTTTGGCTTCAGAGCTGGTCTTTCTTAGTTGAAGGCTTGAATTAGGTTTTGGCCTATGTATATCCTATTTTATCATTTTTATTGCTGAAATTGGGTATTAATATCCACGAGAAAATTTGCTAATGACTCTTCTGGTTCAAATCTTGAACGCTATATCTAAATATTAGCGTTAGCAGTTTATGCTGTAATGTACACTATTTTTGCGTGCATTGACGTAAAGGGTGCTGCTAGGGTCATGTAATACAAGCGCGGCGATTCCTATATAAATCAGTTTTTTTTTTCAGAGATGTTAAAAATTTCACGTCAGTATTTGAATGTGGTAGAGTAATTTTAACACGAAGCCTACTGCATATCTGGTTGAAGAGTTCTCTAACTCCATTAATCATTATGACTGAAAGAAGTACACTTACCTCATTATTCTTATAATTCTAACAAGCATTAACTCTATGATCAACTCCGTAAGAGTGTAAATATCGCATTAAACTCCCAGTCAGCAAAAGGAGGAACGAGCCTCCGCCAGCCCTTGCGTTGAATACCCACCCAGTTCAGCCTCTTCAACAGTTTTGGACAGTGGGCGTGGAGGAGCAGAAATATGGGCGGTGGGTGGAGTGGACCGGGAGGAACACCGGGTGCTGCGGGCGGAGGTACGGGTGGTAGACGCGGGTGGGCTGGTCACCCATGAATCTATCACTGTGGTCGTCGATGACCTCAACGACAACCCCATGAAGCCAGCAGCCAAGACTGTCTACCTCTGGAAGTCTCAGGTAAGTGCTACAACTCACATGATTTTGGAAGTCACTAGGTGCTAGCACAGCTTGGTGCTACAAGGCGTCAGAAGATAGTAGGAAGTATATAGTACTTGATATAATGTATCACAAGATAACAGAAGTAAGATGACATGAGGCAGGGCGAACCTTTATGAGAGTGTGCCCAAATTGGCGATAATTTGGGGTGAAATTCTCCCACGTGCAATTAGGAATTTTGAGCAACAGATTTTATTAATTTTATTATTATTATTATTATTATTATTATTATTATTATTATTATTATTATTATTATTATTGTTGTTGTTGTTGTTGTTGTTGTTTTGGCATTTTACAAAATTTTAATAGAGAAAAATAAAGAAATAATTGAAAGCATTCTTAAGGCTTGTAACTTTACTGATCTGTTTTACACAGAACAGCTTTAGAAATTCAGTATTATGTTATAAATAATAATTCACCAGAGACAAATTAATGAATTAGTGACAATTATGAGTGACCAATAATTCAAAAAAAAAAAACGAGGAATCCAATTTCTTAGAAATATTCATCGATTTACTATTAACAAAAGTGTAGCAGAAATACTGAAATATAAATTAAAAGTCAGTTTCAAAATAGCATTATTCATAAATACAACTGTTCCTTATAAGCAACGGTAAACATCTGCATGATAAATTTTGATTCATATAATAAAAAATTAAAAATCAAGAAATGTAAAATAAGCATAATTTATTCTGAGTTAGACTTTTGTTGCTACACCAACAAAAGCATATTTTATGTCCGGCTTGTGTTTAGTTGTTCTGAGAGTGGTTCCTTTAACACTGGTTTACATCAGTAAGTCTGCAGCTACAATTACCGTCTTTTGCGGCTTATTAGACGCATTTTTCCATAAAAGGTCTCCAAAAACCATCCTGCGTCCTATAAACAGAAGGTCAGTGACGGGAGCTATAAGTGGTCCTTGAAACCAGGGCAATTCTATGAACTGGAACTGGAAAGGTTCTACAAACTGGATTGGTTCTATGAATCAGAAATGGTACTAAGAACAAACATAGTTCCAAGTTATGTTCATGTTTGTACAAGACGCTGGTTCTCGGTGAACCAATAATTATGGTCATCTCTAACCAGCATGGTTCTTTGAACACGGGTGGCTCAGTAAACAATAGTTGTGCCACAAGATGGGCCAGTGAAGGCCTAACAGTTGACGTGAGGGTTGCTTAACCAGCTGGGGCAGCGCCGGTGTCTGATCAGCCACCTCCAGACAGTTCTACAGGGGTTGGTAACACTTCAGGGGATCTCTGGGTCACAGGTGGGCCACAGTTCCTACTCACACCTTGCAAGTGGGTTTGTGTAAACAGACCCTCCTGGCCACATGGGTCCACTGTATAACCACCGTCCCACATTAATACTAATAATGATAATGATCTTTATTTCTACAAGTACATGATACTACTTATACAGACCTAGCTGACATCAATGAAATACTATATAGAAAACCCCCTGGTTTTATATATAGGCTAATTTTGTCCCTAGGATGCAACCCACACCAGTCGGCTAACACTCAGGTCCCTAGTTGTTGCTAGGTGAAGAGGGACAGCAGGGACAAAGGAAACGCATCCTGGTATTTCCACCCGTACCGGGGATCCAACCATGGATCTCAGTGTGTGAGTTGAGTGCACTACCATCCGAGCTACGGTACACCTGACAGATGCCAACAGAATGGGTCCACTCGTTACCCAAGTAAAAGTCTGTTAGTTAATTAGTGTCATTAATGGGCTAAATGATTTATGATTTTACTCCCAGGGAGTGTCAGTTCTTATAATGTCTGTCGATTGATTGTGGCAACCTAGTGTTCACTTATCTCGCCTTGATAAGGAGACCGCAGGTCTGTCATAAGCTGAGAGTCAGGCCAGCGCTTCCTTCACTTTGTTCGTGACTGACAGAAAGTAGAGCCTGCTGATATTAAACTCATGGGGCAGGTGTGTGACTAAATAGTCAGTTGTGTGTCAGCAGAGATACTTGCAGCCCAACTTAGCTCATACACATCTGAAGTCTGTCCATGATAAGCGATGCACTGAACAAGTGTGTGTGTGTGTGTGTGTGTATGTGTGATATAGATAGAATTTGTTGGTCAGTTTGAGCACTTGAATACAGTTCGATCTGACTCACACACGCATACACCTGTCAGTATTATGCAACTAATTTGAGTCACTCGAGTATCAGTCAGAGCCTGTTGTCAATTAAGATGCTGGTTAGTTCATTGATTGCATTGATTGATGGTATAATCAGAGCGAGGTGGCAAGTATCACAAATAGTTACAGTTCTGAGTAAGAGCACAGAACTATTACCTCACTTTAACTGGTGTGTAAAGACGAAGGTACACACAAGCGTAGTGAGCCAAGCTGGTGTGATGATCCTCCAGTAACGTAAGACAGATGTAACTGGTGAGTCAAGATGTTAGTGTCACACAATGTTAGCGAGTCACACTGGTATGATTATGATGTATAACACAACAGGTCCTATCACCTTCCTATGACTTGTGATTAAAAACGTCATCACACGGTGTTAATGAATCTTGCTGGTGGCATGACCCTCCAGTCTGATAAGACAGCAGGTGCTATCACCTTGCTGTGTCTAGTGATTAAAGACGTCATCATAATATTAGTGAGTCTCGCTAGTGTGATGACCCTCCAGTACCATAAGACAGTAGGTACGGTTACCTTGCTGTAACTGGTGAGTAAAGACGTCAGTGCCATAGGAGTAAGAGAATCTCGAAGGCGTGATGACCCTCCAGTCAGGTAAGACAGCAGGTGCTGTTAGCTCGCTGTGATTGGTAATTAAAGGAGTAATCAAACCGTGTTGGTGAGTCTCTCTGAACTGATGATCGTCTATTGAAGTAAGACAGCAGGTGATTGTAATCTATGAAATCAGTTCCATATGGCTGTGTCTTTAGTAATCACATTGATAAATCAATCAGTGCATACGGCTTTAAGATAAACAATTGGTTAATTAATGTTTCATTCGCCGAGGCTTGAGTGATCAACCTAATCAACTTGATTACTCACAAGTTAATAGGAGGCTTGAGTGCCATTACGAATGAGTTGTTAGTCACACCTAGTATATAATCACTTGTGTTGTGTTAAACTACTTTCTGGAGACACGATGCATTTTGTGAGATGTTACTGACAATTGTAAAAGTTAATTATCGTGTACACAGTACAAGAGGCCCTGGGTGGAGTACCTGCCCAGTGATGATCGGATTGTTCGATCACCCACTCAACCCCCCCCCCCTCCCCCCGAATGTGGTAGAAATTATACCACCGGTCTAGCTAACCAGTGCAAGTCAAAAAAGAACCCATAATTATCAACAGGAGCCCTAAGGACGGTAGGATGGTAGTAATGGTGCTGAGAATACAGGATGGGGATCTTAAATGGGAGTCACTGGGATGCAATCGATCTTAGGAATCATGGGGGATGAGTATACACGAAGGGAGTCACGAGGATGGAGGTCCAGGATGGAAATCATGGGTATATACTAAGCAAGCAATGAGGATGGACATATTAGGATGAGAGTCATTGGAAGTGATTCCAAGCAATTACATAACTGGAATGGGGATCGAGAGTGTGGTCATGGGAATGCTAATCCAGGAATAAATCATTTTGATAGAGATCAAGGATGAGTCATCAGGATAGGAAACTAAGGTGTGAGTTATTGGGATGGTGACCAAAAATGGGAGTCATGGGAATGGTGACCAAGCATGGGATTCATGGAGATTGGATTCAAAAATGGGTTCATGGGAAGGAAACCCAAGAGTTTTAGGGTTGGGATTTAATGATGGAGTCATAGTGACCCAGGATAAAAGTCATGGGGATGGGGACACAGGATGGTAATTATGGTTATGGGACCCAAGATGGCAGTCATGATAATGGGGATCATTTATGAATGTCATAAAGATTGGAATCCAGGATGCATATCATCGGGATGGAGAACAAGGATGGGAGTCACAAGGATGGAAACCCAGGATGGTAATCACGAGGATGGGGACAGCTATGGGGGACCCATGATGGGGGTTATGAAAATGAGAACCTTGGAATGAAGTCATGGGGATGGTGATCAAACAAGGATCACCATCCCCATGTTTTCTCATCCTCATGGGAGTCATGAGGATGAGGACACAATATTGAGCCCCAGAACTGGAGTAATATGCATGGAGATCTAGAATGAGGTTCATGAGAATAGGAACCATGAGGGAGGGAACCTAGTTTTGAGACTCTGATCGCGGGTTCAAACCCCGCCCGTGGTATGGTTTGAAGAACCCTAGGATTAGGACATAGGATTAGGACGCAGAATGCGAGTCATAAAGATGGGGACCCAGAATTGAAGTTGAGATGGGGACACAGGGTGGGGACTCCAGATGGAAGTCATGAGATTGGGGATCGACGATATGGACCATAGCTAGGGGCCCATGATGACAATCATGCGAATCATGACCCAGGATAGGAGTCATGAGAATCGAGACCCAGGATAGGAGTCATGAGAATCGGGACCTAGGATGGGAGTCATGAGAATCGAGACCCAGGATGGGAGTCATGAGAATCGGGACCTAGGATGGGAGTCATGAGAATCGAGACCCATGATAGGAGTCATGAGAATCGGGACCTAGGATGGGAGTCATGAGAATCGGGACCTAGGATGGGAGTCATGAGAATCGGGTCCTAGGATGGGAGTCATGAAAATCGGGACCCAGGATGGGAGTCATGAGAATCGGGACCTAGGATGGGAGTCATGAGAATCGGGACTCAGGATGGGAGTCATGAGAATCGGGACCTAGGACTGGAGTCATGAGAATCGGGATCCAGGATTGGAATCATGAGAATCGGGACCCAGGATGGGAGTCATGAGAATCGGGACCTAGGATGGGAGTCATGAGAATCGGGACCTAGGATGGGAGTCATGAGAATCGGGATCCAGGATGGGAGTCATGAGAATCGGGATCCAGGATGGGAGTCATGAGAATCGGGACCTAGGATGGGAGTCATGAGAATCGGGACCTAGGATGGGAGTCATGAGAATCGGGACCTAGGATGGGAATCATGAGGATGAGGACTCTGAATGGCACCCAGGATGGATATCCAGGTGGAGCCAATATAGGGACCCAGGATGGGGTCCCATTGTGGGGACCCCTGAATGGGGACCAATGATGGTGACCCAGGCTAGGAGTCATGAAGATGGGGACCCAGTCTGGGGACCCAGGGTGGTAATCAAAGAGAAGGAGACCCAGGTTGGGAGTTATGTAAATGGGAGCCCATAACAGGGAAGGACTGATGATGGGAATCATTAGGATTGGAACAAAGTATGTGAGTCATGGAGATGAAGACCAAGGATGGAAACCCAGGATGACGACAAAAAATGGGGACCCACAATGGGGGACATGAAGATGGGAATCCAGTATTTTGACTTAGAATAAGAGTCATGAGGATGTGGTGCTAGGATGGGAGCCATGAGGATATTGACCATAAATTGAGACCTCTGATGAGAACATAGGATGAGAGTCACTAGGAAGAGGATCCAGGATGGGGCAGAAGATGGGGACCCAGGATGGCAGTCATGAAGATAGAGAGATGGGAGTAATGGGGAAGAGAACCCAGGATAGAGGACTGTACTAACTAGACAAGGAAGGTTTCGTGATGCTGGTGTTGAATCTCTTGATCAAAATAATTAGGTCTGACTTTTATGGGGTCGAATCAGATTGCCTCCCATTTCCCAAGGCGTTGTATGAGTCCTTGTGGTCAATTAGCAAAAACTCATTTAAAATTAAGTCTTTTCTAAAATTTTCTCTTATACATTTAAAGATATATCTTTTAATATACGTTTATGCAAAAATTAATAATTTTGTACCAAAAGAACCTTAGAAAACTTATCTAACCTTATTATAACAAGCGCAATTTAATTTAGCCTAAGCCAACTAAATATTTTAGATAAGTTTACAATAATTTAAAAATAAACAAACACAATGAAATATATTTTTTCTGCTAGGTTCAGAATGATTTTTGAGAAATTACTGCACACATAAATTTTCTCTTGCTTTATTTGGCAAGAAGAGCGTTGCTATTTAAACCAAAATCGCAAGTTTTACACACACACACACACACATTATATATATATATATATATATATATATATATATATATATATATATATATATATATATATATATATATATATATATGTCGTGCCGAATAGGCAGAACTTGCGATCTTGGCTTAAATAGCAACGTTCATCTTGCAATATAGGACAAATGAAAATTTGTGTATGCAATAATTTCGCCATAATCATCCTAAACTTAACGATAAAAAATATATTTCACTGTGTTTGTTTAGTATTAAATTATTGTAAACAAATCTAAAATATTTTTTGTTGGGTTAGACTAAAATAAATTGTTCTTGCTGTAATAAGGTTAGGTAAGTTTTCTAAGATTCTTTTGGTGCAAAATTATAATTTTTTACATTAACATTAATGAAAAAAATATATCTTTAAACGTATAAGAGATAATTTTAGAAAGGACTTAATTTTAAATGAGTTCTTGCTAATTGACCAGTTTTACATATTCGGCACGACAAATATATATATATTTGCATATATATATATATATATATATATATATATATATATATATATATATATATATATATATGTTGTATACCAAATTACAATCCATAATAATTTAACATTCAGACTTTCTGACATTAGGAGTTTAGGGATCATTAGAGGATAAAGGCCATTTGTGCTTAAGTATTATCCGAGCTTCAGAGACATTAGAGCTTGTACTTGGCTGACGTTCATGAGTTACACGGATTTAATGGTAACTTCAATCCAGATCTCTACTGGAATATTTTATTACAAAAAAATTGTTACTAATGATGAAGAAAACTTTGAAGGATGGCGTTCATAGGTTAATCTTTCAGAAATTACCAGCATTTAAAAGTCATTTAAATTTAAATTGCTTTCAGACAACAATGGTAAGTCTGTTTCAAATATTAGATTCAATATCGCTGATTTTTAGTGGCAAAGTTAATCTTGTCAACTCCTCCTGTATGTCATTCATGGTTCCCAAGAAGGTTACACAAATTTAGGACGAGAAACGGACACTGTATTGATAAAAGGTAAATAAGTAGGAGCAGATAGAAGTTGTAGCAGGAGTTGCAGTAATAGATAAGCTCACGCTATAAGTAACCATGATGTGATGAGCCCCCTCAGGGTATATCACGCTATGAAGAGCTCTAATTCCTCGGCTGAATTTGTTTTCTACTTTGACTGATGAAATTTCGGCCTCTTCCCCTATGAGGAGCCCTCTCAGGGTCTCTAACTGTACGAGGGTCTCCACTTTCTAAGATTAAAATTTTTGTCAAAATCATTTTTCCTAGGTTTTTATGGAGTTATGATATTTTTACCCCAAGAGTTCTTCGTATAAACTTTCCTTGGGACAAGATTTTATTTCCTCAGTTTATATTTGTAAATGTGAAAATTTGATTTTTTTTCAAGGTCATAGAATGTTACTCAGATATATTTAGTGGTTTTTCGAAGAGACATGTAAAGGAAAATGTATGTAGTGTTTTCTTTAGAGTTTCAGACTCTGATGATCTCAACAGTAGAGACAAAATAATGTTTGTACTCTGTTCTAGACCGTATCTCCTGATACAAATAAGGATCATTCTACCAGTTCAGTATATCAAAGGTGTATCTACTGATTCCTCCAGGGGTAACCATTGCTGAGAAGGTTACTTAACCACCTAGTGGTAATAAGCTACAGCTCCAGGTCCCCCCTATTTTTAGAGGTATTAAACTTATATGGTGCCTAAAACAAGTATATGGAGGTAAAAGACTACTTCTGCGGTACAGGTCTCGGTATATGTCAAATTTTCTTTGGTACAACTTCTGGGTCCCGTTTTAGAAATGTTAGGATCATACGATGCTTAATCTGACCACATATGTGATAATAGGCGCATCTCCCGCTCCCAAAAAAGCAAGTAAACATAGTAGATAAGCTACAGCTTCCCGGTCTCATCAAAGGTAACAACACAAACAGGTAAGAATTATTTTTCTGCTAAACAAACTTCCCAGATGTGTTTAAACAAAGGTATACAAAATAAAACATTACAATCTTTTATTGACATTGTGCGAGGTATACACACATTTCAAGTTTTTAACATTATATATATGTTGTGTAAAACAAACGACAATACCTCGTATACTCAATGATACACAGAATCACATAATGTTCAAATTACGAGATGAACCAGACCTTCGGTCAAGGTGACGCCCGCAACCCTCTGTCCTGAGGCGAGGCTGTGGTCATCTTCCATGGGAAATATTATTAGTGGAGGTACTGCGGTCAGCATCCCCTTACGAAGTTCTAAATGGAGCATTAGTACACTCATGAAGGGGAATGCAATGGCTGGGATACCTCACCCCTACACCTGTGGGGGGAATTTAAGTCATTATTTTTTGCGAAAACATTTCATGATTACTGTTAAAACATACAGACCTGTAATCTCGTGGTAAGAAACATTACATGCTATACAAGGAGACGAGTGATGTGACTAAGTATATACATTGTTAAATGATTATTCTCAGCTCCCTCTCCATACCATCATAATTTACAACCATAAATTACAACTCTAAAACCATAAATTACAACCCTGCAACCATAACTACAACTCTACAACCAGTAATAACAAATCTACAAGCATAAATTACAAATTTACAACTCTATACAATAAATTTCAACTTTACAGCTATAAATTACTACTCTAGAGCCATAAATTACAACTCTACAACCATAAATTACAACTGTAATCACTCACAAGCCACCTGTAGCACATCTCTTGCTTCATCCCAGCAACAGTTCTTCAAACACACAATTCACTCCATACTGAAATATAAGCATCACACAATCTCGTTTAAGACAGTCAGATGTGGACGCACTCTCGTCACAAGGGGATAGACTAGACAAGCGACGCCTGTGTCATCACAAGATTCGAATTTCCATTTTCACACCTTTCACTTGGTCCTCAGCAGGTGTTCCTACCCAATTAATGTAACTGACTTATAAATTATTATAGGAAAAGTACAATTAGTGGTTACCACACCGCTCACATATTCGCATCCTCCCACACAAGCACAAACTCACCTCCACCTCACAAAAAATCACAAGCACACGCAAGAACTTAATTACACATTTGCACAATTTAACATTCCTTTAATTTTTTTAGGCAAAAATATTGATACGGCATTAAAGACAGGGTCATTGTTATCTAAGCTAATTAATTCACACCTTTTCAAAAGCAACGATTGCCACTGAAAAGTATAATTAGTGGTTACCACCAGACCTTGAAGAACACCCGCTGTACCTCTCTCTCACACAAGCACGGGCGCTGGCGCGGGCGCGCGCATACACACACACACACACACACACACACACACACACACACACACACACACACACACACACACACACACACACACACACACACTTTTCTAGTTACATAGGTGATTATCATACATAGCACCATATGTAAACATTACCTAAGATAACCCAAAAAAGTCAGACAAAGTAACGCATTTCCACTGATGTTCCTTAACTATTCTAATTTTATTGAGAAACATGTTATACACAAATAACCCGCAAAGAGAGAAGCTTACGACGACGTTTCGGTCCGACTTGGACCACTGACAAAGTCACGGTATTGTGCCTTTTTTGTTATTTAAACATGTTATATTTATTAACTCCCAACTAAATCATATTTTCAAAAAGAGGTATATACATATTTCTAGATTGTATTATTATTTATTAGGTATGCAAAGAGTAAGAAATTTTGGTAAGACATACAACCACATAAGTGATATCTTATGTTATGTACTTGAACTTAAAACAAAACTTACTGGGGGTATTTAAATTTTTATGCAGAATGTGAGCAATGCAATTTTTTTAATGACAATGTTTTTTTTTTATTAACACTGTAGTTAACAGTGTTAATTACAAGTTACACTCTATATCTCTAACAAAATACAAGTTATGCAAATCAAGATAAGCACAAGATATAGAATCCATGTACAAGTTATGTAAATGAAGGTAAATACAAATTATACAAACCAAGAAAAGAACAAGTTACACCAAGTTATTCCTATCAGAGTAAGTTATATTTTGATTAAAAAATATATACAAATGAAGGTATTTGGTAAGCACAAATTACTCACACATTGCGTTCCATATCTTTAATATATAGGCTAATATCTGTGAACAGTGCACTCCAAAGTAATTCGCATTTCTGTGTGCTGTATTATCTATGCAAAATACATAGATGATACTATGAAATAATTGACTGGCAAAGTTTTTAAGAACTTACCTTACACAGGATACTCTAGCAGATAATAATCTCGAATCTTCTGTTTCTTGCACTTCTAAATTTTTTATTTCTTCTCTGACGACCACCACTGTACGAATGCCTAATTCCTTAAGTTTCAGAGACAGAGTTTCGAGTATTGTTTTTATAATGGCAATCCCATATTTGAGCTTATAAAGTTTCATATTTTTCAATACCTTTCGGGAAAATAACCTCTCTTAAATTACCGTGTCTATATATTTGCCCCCCCCCCCAAAAAAAAAAAAATTATGTGTAATTGTGCAAATGTGTAATTATGTGTTTGTGTGTGCTTTTGACTGCTTGCAAGATGGAGGCGAGTTTGTGCTTCTGAGGGAGAGTGAGTGTGTCAGGGGTGTGGTAAGTGCTAATTGCACTTTTCTAATCATAATCAATGGGTCAGGTACAATAACTGGGTGGGAACACCTGCTGGGGAGCAGGTGAAAGTTGCAATAATGAAAATTCGAATCTTGTGACGACACAGGAACCGCTAGCCTGGTCTCTCGTCTCAGGGGAATACTATGTTCATAACGGTGTCTTGAACAAACTCCACCAAAATGGAACTCTGTCTTAAACGAGATTGTGAGATGATTGTATTTCGGTATGAAGAAAACTGTGTGTTTTAAGAACTATTGTTGGGGTACTCTGAGTGATGTATTGTTGGGGTACACCGAGTGATGTATTGTTGGGGTACTCCGAGTGATGTATTGTTGGGGTACTCCGAGTGATGTATTGCTGGGGTACTCCGAGTGATGTATTGCTGGGGTACTCCGAGTGATATATTGCGGGTTGACTGTATGGAAATTACTCTATCGCAGGTTCTGTGTGTATAAATTCTTGTAAAGACCTGTGACTGGGTGATTACAATTGCAATTTATGGTTGTAGAGTTGTATTTAATGGTTGTAGAGTTGTAACTTTTAATTGTAGAATTGTAATTTATGATTTCAGAGTTTTAATTTGTAGAGATTATTTATGATTGCAGAGTTTTAGATTATGGTTGTATGGAGAGGGAACAGGGAAATACATAGCCTGTAATGTATATAAGTCGAATATAAAATGTAACAATGTATACACCTAGTAACGTCACTCGTCTGTTTGTATAGCATGTATAGTGTCTTAGCACCAGAGTACAGGAGTGTCTGTTTTAACAGTAATCATTAACTTGGAATGTTTCTGCAAAAATAATTGGTGTTAAATTTTCCCTACAGGTGTAGGAGTGATATATCCCTAACCCAAGTGCATTCCCCTTCATGAGTGTACTAATGCTCCAGTCAGAGCTTCGTAGGGGGATGCTCACCGTAGTACCTAAGCTAATGATATTTCTCACGGAAGATGACCACAGCCTCGCCTCAGGGCAGAGGTGAACCAGACCGAAGATCTGGTTCACCTCGTAATTTGAACATTATGTGGTTCTGTGTATCAGTGTGTATACGTAGTACTGCCACTTGATTTACACAGTGTATATAAAGTAATATTGTATACCTCGCTAAATGTCAATAATAGGCTGTAATGTGTTTTATTTGTATACTTTCTGTTTAAATATTTCTGGTAAAGTTTGTTTACCAGAAAAATAATTCTTACCTTTGTTTTTTTTTTTAAGATTCGCCGGTATTTCTCCCGGCCCGGGCCTTTTCCAAGTGGTGGCCCGGCCTTGGCTCCCTGTCTAGGGAGTGTCTGAGACCTAAGTCTCCCATGTTTGTTCTTTGGGGAGCGGGGGAGCGGAAGCTGCGCCTATTATTACATAAGTGGTCAGGTTAAGCATCGTATGATCCTAACATCTCTTAAATGGGACCCAGAAGTTATACCACAGAAAACTTGATATATGTTGAGACCTGTACCACAGAAGTGGTCTTGTACCTCTATACACTTGCTTTATGCACCTTATAAATTTTATACCTTTAAAAATGGGGGGACCTGGAGCTGTAGCTTATATACCACTAGGTGGTTAGGTAACTTCAGCAATGGTTACTCCTGGAAGAATCAGGAGAAACACCTTTGATACATTGAACTGGTAGAATGATCCTTATTTGTATCAGGAGATACGGTCTAGAATAGAATACAATCACATTCTGTCCATACTGTTGAGACCATGAGAGTCAGAAACTCTATGGAAATACTACATACATTTTCATTTATATGTATCTTCGAAAAATCATTGTGTACATTATATTAACATTCTATGACCCTGAAAAACCGAATTTTTACATTCACAAATATAAATCGTGGTAATAAATTTTGTTCCATGGAAGGATGATACGAGGAAATGGAGTGACTATAAACTCTTGGGAAAAAGAAAAAATTTGGAAGGAAATTTGGGGAAAGAAACTTGATCCGAGGAATTGGAGTTCCTCAATAATGTGATATGCCCTGAGGGGGCTCATCATAGCGTGATTCCTCACAGCGTGATTCCTCACAGCGTGATTCCTCACAGCGTGATTCCTCATAGTGTGGTTCCTCATAGCGTGATTCCTCATAGCGTGATTCCTCATAGCGTGATTCCTCATATTGTGATTCCTCATATCGTGATTCCTCATAGCGTGATTCCTCATAGCGTGATTCCTCATATTGTGATTCCTCATAGTGTGATTCCTCATAGCGTGATTCCTCATAGTGTGATTCCTCATAGTGTGATTCCTCAGTGTTATTCCTCATATTATGATTCCTCATATTGTGATTCCTCATAGTGTGATTCCTCATAGTGTGATTCCTCATAGTGTGATTCCTCATAGTGTGATTCCTTATAGCCTGATTCCTCATATTGTGATTCCTCATATTGTGATTCCTCATCGTGTTATTCCTCATATTGTGATTCCTCATATTGTGATTCCTCATAGCCTGATTCCTCATATTGTGATTCCTCATAGCGTGATTCCTCATATTGTGATTCCTCATAGTGTGATTCATCATAGCGTGATTCCTCATAGCCTGATTCCTCATAGTGTGATTCCTCATAGCGTGATTCCTCATAGCGTGATTCCTCATAGTGTAATTCCTCTTAGCGCGATTCCTCATACCGTGATTTCTTAGTGTGATTCCTCATAGCGTGATTCCTCATAGTGTGATTCCTCAAAGTGTGATTCCTCATAGTGTGATTCCTCATAGTGTGATTCCTCATAGTGTGATTTCTCATAGTGTGATTCCTCATAGTGTGATTCCTCATAGTGTGATTCCTCATAGTGTGATTCCTCATAGTGTGAATCCTCATAGTGTGATTCCTCATAGTCTGATTCCTTATAGCGTGATCTTATGTACTACCAGGGGTAGTAGGAGCACAAATGTAAGTGCAGAGTGTAATAGTAGGAGTTGAAAGCAGTAGAAGTAATAGGAAAGAACAGCAGCTGAAGGATGAAGCAGTAGTAGGAACAGGTGAATAATGTTAGCAGGAAGCAGAAGAGAGAGCAGCAAGAAGCGATAATATGAGCACGGAAATGTAGGAAAGGAAAGAAAAAAGTAGTATAAGCAGATAGTAGAGCGAGGAGCAAAGAAGAGCAATAAGAGCAAGAAACAGAAGAATGAGAAGGAATCAGTAGTATTACGAAGCAGTAGGAGCGGCTAGTACTACTAGCAGCAGGGAACAGTAGTAGCAACAGTAAACAGTAAGGACAATAGGGAACAATGGTAGGGGCAGTAAACAGTAGGAACAAGAAACAGTACTAAGAGTAGAAAGCAGAACTGGGAATAGGGAGCAGAAGTAGGAGGAGAAAGCAGAAGCAGGAGCAGGAAACAGCAGTGGGAAAAACGAAGTTGTGGTAGGAGCGGCGGTAGAAGCAGGAAGCAGTAGTAGCAACAAGGAGCAGGGAGTAGTAGCAGGAATAACAATTGTTGGATCAGAGAGCAGTAGTAGAAACAGGAAAGAGTAATATGAGCTGGGAACAGTAGTAGCAGGAAGGAAAAAGTTGCAGTAGGAGACAATAGCAAGAGCAAGAAGCAGTGGTAGTAGTAGTAAGAGCAGGGAGCAATAGTAGCAGGAAGCAGTAGTAAGAGCAGGGAGAAGCAGTAGTAAGAGCAGGGACAAGCAGTAGTAAGAGGAGGGAGAATCAGTAGTAAGAGCAGGGAGAAGCAGTAGAAAGAGCAGGGAGAGGCAGTAGTAAGAGCAGTAGAACTAGTAGTAAGAGCAGGGAGAAGCAGTAGTAAGAGCAGGGACAAGCAGTAGGACCTGAAAAGTGTAATAGGATCCTGGAGTATTGGAACAGGTAGCAATACGTGAAGAAGTGAACAGGAGCAGGAGCAGAAACAGAATTCAGTATCAGCAATAAGCAGAAGTAGAAACAGGAAACAGCAATGAGAGCAGAAAGCAATAGAGGGATCAACAGCAGAAACAGGAAACGGTAGTATTAGCACCAGGAAGCAGTAACAATAGCAATGAGCAGTTTTAGAAGCAAGAAGCAGTATTAGAAGCAGAAAACTTGATTAAGATTATTATAATCATAGGGGAGCGCTAAACCCGTAGGGATTATACAGCGCCTGTGGGGGGGATGAAAGGTATTAAGACTCAATTCACTGAACTGGAGCAAAGATCCAATTTCCCAGATCAAGAGCCCCTCACCAGCTTCAAGGAACCTTCCCTGAGAGCATATCACAATAGTAGCCTAACCAGTAATCGTATGATGCAGGTGGGAGGGTCTGAGGCGCCTCTGGGACGGGTGTATGTGGACGACGCTGATGACTGGGACCTGGGAGACAAGAGCTTCCAGTGGGCTGGACCCCCACACCCGCTCTTCTTCCTCAACACCAGCGACGGTGCTGTCTTCGCCTCCAGCCTCATCACGGAGGGCAGGTAAATGAACTCATGGCATGCATGCACACATTCACACACAAACATACATATATAATACATATATATATATATATATATATATATATATATATATATATATATATATATATATATATATATATATATATATATATATATATATATATATATATATATATATATATTATATATGTGTGTATGTATATATATTTTATTATTAACACATCGGCCGTTTCCCACAAAGGCAGGGTGGCCCGAAAAAGAAAAACTTTCATCATCATTCACTCCATCACTGCCCACTGCCTTGCCAGAGGCATGTTTACACTATAGTTATAAAACTGCAACATTACCACCCCTCCTTCAGAGTGCAGGCACTGTACTTCCCATCTCCAGGACTCAAGTCCGGCCTGCCGGTTTCCCTGAATCCCTTCATAAATGTTACCTTGCTCACACTCCAATAGCACGTCAAGTCCCAAAAACATTTGTCTCCATTTGCTCCTATCTAACATGCTCATGCGCGCTTGCTGGAAGTCCAAGCCCCTCGCACGCAAAACCTCCTTTACCCACTCCCTCCAACCTTTCCTAGGCCGATCCCTACCCTGCCTTCTCTACACTACAAATTTATACACTCTCAAAGTCATTCTATTTCATTCCACCTCTCTCTACATGTCTAAACGATCTCAACAATCGAATAAGTAAAACTTTGGCTTTTGGTTTAAATAGCAATCCACTTGCCGAATAGGGCAAGCGAAAATTTGTTTATGCAGTTATTTCGCAAAAATCATTTTAAACCGAACGAAAAAAATATATTTCATTGTGTTTGTTTTTTATTAAATTATTTTAAACTTATATAAAATATATTTAGCTGAATTAGGCTAAATTAAATTGCGCTTGTTATAATAATGTCAGGTAAGTTTCCTAAGGTTCTTTTGGTACAAAATCATTAATTTTTATATTAACATAAATGAAAAAAAATATATCTTTAAACGTATAAGTGAAAATTTTAGAAAGGATTCAGCTTTAAGAGTTGTTGCTAATTGACCAATATTACCTATTCGGGACGACATATATATTATTACATACACAATATTATAGATATTATTGTAAACACAAATTTTCGCTTGCCTTTTTCGACAAGAAGAGGGTTGCTATTTAAGCCAAAATCGCAAGCTTTACCTATTCGGCACGACATATATATATATATATATATATATATATATATATATATATATATATATATATATATATATATATATATATATATATATATATAGTGTGTATATATATATATAGTGTGTGTATATATATATATATATATATATATATATATATATATAGAGTGTGTATATATATATATATATATATATATATATATATATATATATATATATATATATATATATATATATATATATGTCGTGATGTCGTGCCGAATATGTAAAACTGGTCAATTAGCAAGAACTCATTTAAAATTAAGTCCTTTCTAAAATTTTCTCTTATACATTTAAAGATATATTTTTTTCATTAATGATAATGTAAAAATTTGTAATTTTGCACCAAAAGAATCTTAGAAAACTTACCTAACCTTATTATAACAAGAACAATTTATTTTAGCCTAGCCCAACTAAATATATTTTAGATACGTTTACACTAATTTAATACTAAATAAACACAGTGAAATATATTTTTTTCGTTAGGTTCAGAATGATTTTGGCAAAATTATTGCATACACAAATTTTCACTCGTCTTATATGGCAAGATGGGCGTTGTTATTTAAGCCAAAATCGCAAGTTCTGCCTATTCGGCACGACATATATATATATATATATATATATATATATATATATATATATATATATATATATATATATATATATATATATATATATATATATATATATATATATATATATATCCATGATGGTAGGATTGCTGGTGTCCTTTTTTCTGTCTCATAAACATGCAAGATTTCAGGTACGTCTTGCTACTTCTACTTACGCTTAGGTCACACTACATATACATGTACAAGCATACATATACGCACACCCCTCTGGGTTTTCTGCAATTTTCTTTCTAGTTCTTGCTCCTGTTTATTTCCTCTTACCTCCATGGGAAAGTGGAACAGAATTCTTCCTCCGTAAGCTATTTGTCGTAAGAGGCGACTAAAATGCCGGGAGCAAGAGGCTAGTAACCCCTTCTCCTGTAAATATTACTAAATTTAAAAGGAGAAACTTTTGTTTTTCCTTTTGGGCTACCCTCCCTCGGTGGGATACGGCTGGTGCGTTGAAAGATATATATATATATATATATATATATATATATATATATATATATATATATATATATATATATATATATATATATATATATATTTGCTGGGGTAGGGGTCGGCCTAGGAGTAGCTGGAGGGAGGGGGTAAAGGAGGTTTTGTGTGCGAGGGGCTTGGACTTATAGCAAGCATGCGTGAGCATGTTAGATATGAGTGAATGGAGACAAATGGTTTTTAGGACTTGAAGTGCTGTTGGAGTGTGAGCAAGGTAATATTTATGAAGGGATTCAGGGAAACCAGCAAGCCCGACTTGAGTCCTGGAGATGGGAAGTACAGTGTCTGCACTCTGAAGTAGGAGTGTTAATGTTTTAGTTTTATAACTGTAGTGTAAGCGCTCCTCTTGCAAGACAATGATGGAGTGAATGATGATGAAAGTTTTTCTTTTTTTGGACCAACCTTCCATGGTGGGACATGGCTGATGTGTTAATAATAATAATAAAAATTAATTATACATAGAGACATATGCAGTAAGATCACAATAAGCAAGCAATATCTAAATATGCACAACAACCTCCATGAAAAAAATAGTGAAACTCCAAGCACTTTCGTAATACCTCATTTGCGAGTTAGGTCATACGCAGCCCGAAGCTAATTCAGACTTCAGCTAGGAAACACCAGCTCTGAAACTATATTTGTTAACTCAAGAGAGACTTATATAAAGTTCTTCACCACGTTATGTTTAGGGATATTACGTTATCAGCTCTAAGGAGTTGAAGGTATTTAGATGTAGCACTCAGAGGATATTTTAAGAAATGCAGTATTTTGATTTCCTCAATATCTTCAATAAAAATGGTAAATTGAGACTTAATCTGGCCAAAATCGATGTAAATCTCTCCAAGTAAGATTAATCAAAGTTTAAGTTTTAAATTTTATTTAACCTATGAGCACATAACTTTATATTTTGAACTATGGTGTTGAGGGCACAGCTATGTTAAGGGTACTTTAAAGTATATTATATTATGGAGATATAGCCCAGGATAACCCAATGAAATCCAGTGCTTTGAATTATTTCTGATCAAAAGAGACATTCTCCAATTAATTTTTGAACTAATTTGACTTATCAAACTGGCAAATTAATACTAACATAACTCAATAATTTATTTCAAAATATTACTTTACCATTTTAGATTATAATCTAGCAAACACCTCTTCATTAACAATAACGACCATCTCAGCAGCATACACGAACCTCGAAATTTTAAGGACTTTCAGAAGCGACTTTTTACAGTCAAAACATGGAAGCAAATATCGGAAAAGAGCTATATAAAATTAAACAGTGATAAACTACACTTACCAATTGCTTTTCGATCCTTGCCTTAGCTTTGTTTCAACAGGGATGGAAACCTAAAGTCACTCGGCTTGAATAAACATGTCTTATTGTAATTCTATTCTATTTAAAATTATTTACACTTTTCTATGAAAAAAAATATATGACTTTGCATTGATAAAAAGATTGTACATAATTGGCAAACTGGCGTGTTGAAATCTCACATTCAGTAAAAAATACTAGGAGTTAAGAAGTCTTTCGTTATTACATGGAAATCAATTTAATAAAATTTTCCTTTGAAAATTTCGTAGTTCAAAGTAAAAACCAAGTTTTCATTCAATAAATCCCATCAACACGGAAAGTTTGAAGCCTATCAGTAAAGGCAGTCATGTGACATCCTTCTTTTGTAATGAATCGCCATTATTAATTTCAAGCTGATGAGTCATTCTTTAGTTATAAAATGTAAATTAATATTACTATTTATTTAATAAAATTAACAAATAGGAATTTATGCAGCCTAGTATTTACTCGAACTTCGCTTTCTGGACACACATATCAGGGATGAATATTTGAAGCCGCATTCTTCAGTTTTCAAATGGATTAAAAATATTTAACTTTTTTACCAATTAATTTAGTATATCGACATTTTTTTCTGCACAGAGACTAAGATAACTGTGTATTTTCCCAGGCATAGATCCATCAACCATTAGATACCCAAGCCATTTAGAACACAGAATAAAAAATACACTAATTTGCACTTGAAATTTGCAAATTTGCATCTGCACACTTGAATTTCACTCTACACTGTCGTTGAATAGGATGAATTTTTTTTTTTTTTGACATTTAAAATCAAGCATCATAGGATTTTGGAATTCATCGGAACCATTCCAGAAAATTGGAATGAGTTCTTGAACTTTAGCATTCAGAAAGCAGCCCATACTAATTATTCCAAGAATCTTACCTAAGTTACTTAACACCTGCATTGTAAATTGAAGCTCATCGAATGAGGTATGCTCTTGTCGTTAACGAAATAAGAACGATAATTTGGAGAAAAAAAAAACAAGCAAATGAGGCAGCCACTTAAAGGTCCATCGTCGGATCTTTCTCAAAAAAAAAAAACGTTAAAATATTATATTGATAACTATAATGCAGACAAAGGAGCGGGTTATGAATATCGTGTTATTTGCATGCTGAGAGATCTGTTATGCATCAGTAGTACTGGCGCAACATACAAGGGAGAGTGACTTATTACGCTGCAAACCAACTCTCGGGAAATACATTGCGTGCATAAACACACAATCTGTGTTTTTCACAGTCTAAAATGTAAGGCTTTTGTTGTCTCTCCGCTGAATAGAAGCCAATCAGTGAGTAATTTTGAAGCTTAGGCAAAATAATTGCAAAATATTGGTGTTTTCCCCCTCTCGTACGGCAATATTTCTGTTTATTTCCGTTTAATTCTTCGATACGTTCTAGCGTTCTGTATCCGTTCATTTATTGGCTTTTAAAATGATACTAATGACATTGAGAAGATGCCAAAACTAAAATATTCCTGGCTTCTATGACCGAATTTGTGTCAAATCACACCGTGAGCACAATTGTTAATATTATTAATTGTTGTATAGTAGGTGGGAACTCTAACCCCATTTCCAAGTCATTTAGGGTTATAATTCTTGGAGTTTCTGTTAGTGTTTTAGTTTTGGATTCGTTTAACATGTCATAAACATGTAATTATTTTATTTAAAAAATCATGCAAACCTTTACAGTAATACTCCAGTTCTTAATAGCGTATTACAGAATCCATTATGAAAATTAATAACAAACAGAAATGTTACTTTCTAAGGATTTTTTTTTTTTGTCGGCTAAACAAGGCTTTTGATAATCAATTTCAGTTTATTTCGAAGTGGTATAAGTAAAAAAAAATCATTTCGTATGAATATTAATGTTCCTACTTTTTGTCCTTGGTACTGTAATGTAGTTAAATTAGGTTAGGGGAAGTTTCTAGGTTAGGTTTGCTCCAAAAACATTTTTCTTTATACGATTCAGAATTTTTTATTAGACAGTTTGTGACAAAACCGACTAGAGGCAATAACGTGCTTGACTTGCTTTTTGGCATCAATGAATCACTAAATAATAATCCTGAGGTTAATGATCAGCTTGGGAAGAGCGATCAAAAATCACTCTAATTACCTTAACTACAACCAAGTCAATGTTTCTGACTTTTGCTGGGCTGATTTAATAGGACTGAGGACTACCAGGGTGAACTGTTGTGACATGACTGGTCATTATCTTGTGGGTCAGTTCGACTGTGATGGTTTCCAATATGGCCTTTTTCAAAGCATTGTCCGTGCTGCCCAGGTAACTTATGTTCCAAATAAGGAAATTCGATCAAACACTAATGACCCTAAATGGATGAATAAAAGAAAGTTACTTATAAGTGAATCAAAAGGGGAGAGGGACACTTACGAAATTAATATATTCATCAGATAAATAAAAAAAGGTAAAGTCAAAAGTGTTTATGAAGTTAAAGTCACAAGGGATTCGACACATAATAAATTATGCACGAATGAAAGTCACAATGTCAGAACTTCGGTGCCCTGGAACTTGATACTGTTCCAGGGCACCGAAATGAGGTTTAGTTTCCATTTCAAATTTGCGTTCATTTGTTTTGAATTCATAAAAGTTTTTAAATCGTATTTGCATTGCTATAATGCCTGCAGGTACGAGCTGCGGTTCCATGTTAGTGACCGGGTGTGGGAACAGAGAGGTGTGGAGTCCAACATGACTGTTCTGGTTCGCTTGCTCACCCATGACGCTCTCTCTCATGCCATTCCCATCACCCTCACTCCAACCACGCCCACCCAACTCACCAGGGGATGGACTCCAGCGGTAAGTCTCTTACAGTTGTCTTCATAATGTTTTGTAAAAGGTGACATGCATTATTCACCATACATTATAATAATACATTATATATATATATTTATATTGATTGAAGAAAGAATTGTGTTGATATTGGCTATTATTTTTTGTTGACAGTTATGTTCCTGGTAATGTATATTTTTACCTATTAGAATTTATCCTACCTTAATACATGTCAAAGTTTACCTAGCAAGATTATATTTAAAAGGTAATTTATTAAAAAAATATAAAGATGAGACGATACCAAAGTATTTTCCGATGCCAATACTGAAACTCAATTTTTCGTCTTATGGCGATACCAAAACACAATTTTCGGTCGATAACATTATTCAATTTTCCACGATATCGATACTTTTTTCAATATTTTATATTTTAAAAAATACGATAATTTTGTTCAATAGAAAAGGGAATGCAAAAAATAGCTAACAAGCCATACAATATTTAAAACAACCATAGTGGGACTTGTAATATAGCCCTAGACGTTTCGTGTTGCAATCAACACATCATCAGAAGCTTGCAACGTTGCAAGAAAGAGTATAAAATCCTAGCAAACACGTCCAGAGTGAGAGTTTTTGCTAGCAAAAACGCTCAGTATGAAATTATTAATAAATTTATAATCGTTAAAATTAGATCAATTACTGGTACGTGCCGTTTCCGATCAGCTTTAAACTTATACCGTTGGTCACTCAGGATAGTGCTTTTTGGTCAATGGTACCTTGGTCACTCCTACATAGTGCCTTTTGGTCAATGGTGCCTTGGTCCCTCCTGGATAGTGCCCGTTGGTCAATGGTACCTTGGTCACTCCTGGATAGTGCCTTTTGGTCAATGGTACCTTCGTCACTCCTGGATAGTGCCTTTTGGTCAATGGTACCTTGGTCACTACTGGATAGTGCCTTTTGGTCAATGGTACCTTGGTCACTCCTGGATAGTGCCTTTTGGTCAATGGTGCCTTGGTCACTCCTGGATAGTGCCTTTTGGTCAATGGTACCTTGGTCACTCCTGGATAGTGCCTTTTGGTCAATGGTACCTTGGTCACTCCTGGATAGTGCCTTTTGGTCAATGGTACCTTGGTCACTACTGGATAGTGCCTTTTGGTCAATGGTACCTTGGTCACTCCTGGATAGTGCCTTTTGGTCAATGGTACCTTGGCCGCACCTGGATTGCCCTTTGGTCAATGGTACCTTGGTCACTCGTGGATATTTTGTCCTAGTGGTAACTGAAGAAAACTTCCTCCGATCAACGTCAAAATTTCTATTTAAAAGAAGGTTGGTATTGTTAATGGAATATGAAGTAGATATTTTGTCACTTTTAATCTCGAAATGATATAGTATTATGTTACTTCCATGCATTATTTTGCCTTGATGATAACTAGGAGTTCTTGATCCAAGAAAGTGGGCTCAGGCTCCCCCTAGCCTTGGATCGAATCTAAATGCTTAACATTCTATATGTGCTATATGATCAATACTGGTTTAGCGCTTTCCTGTGAATACAATAAAACAGATGCTAATAGCACCAATCTTTTATCGCTGGTTCATCTGTATATGTGAATATTTTGTTGGATTTTGAGCAATAACTCGAGAATGATAAATTAGACACATGGACAACTCTTGGATATCTTTACTGAGGAAACGTTTCGCCACACAGTGGCTTCATCAGTCCATACAAAGGAGAAACGGGAAGAACAGGAGGAGAATCAGGTAATCAGTCCCTCAACCTTGAGTTGATGTGGTCAGTCCATCAATCTTGAATAGAATACAGCATATCTGCGGAGAAGTAGCTTAAATACCGTAGGCAGGAGAGGTGCAGCAGTCGTTGGTGGTGTCACATTTGTCCAATGTGGAAGTAGGTCTTGCCCAAGGGTTAGGCAAGCGAAGAATTACCAAGTATTAAGATCCCAAGAAGTTGCAGTGTCTGACAGGATTGTAGACGAATGGTTCAGAGAACTGACACGTTGATAAATTAGACACATGTGCAACTCTTGGGTATCTTTATTGAGGAAACGTTTCGCCACACAGTGGCTTCATCAGCCCATACAAAGGAGAAACGGGAAGAACAGGAGGAGAATGAGGTAATCATTCTCCTCATAATGAAAAAAATATATCTTTAAACGTATAAGAGAAATTTTCAGAAAGAACTTAATTTTAAATGAGTTCTTGCTAATTGACCAGTTTTACATATTCGGCACGATATTATATATATATATATATATATATATATATATATATATATATATATATATATATATATATATATATATATATATATATATATGTCGTGCCGAATAGGCAGAACTTGCGATCTTGGCTTAAATAGCAACGCTCATCTTGCCATATAGGACAAGCGAAAATTTGTGTATGCAATAATTTCGCCAAAATCATTCTGAACCTAACGAAAAAAATATATTTCACTGTGTTTGTTTAGTATTAAATTATTGTAAACAAATCTAAAATATATTTAGTTGGGTTAGGCTAAAATAAATTGCTCTTGTTATAATAAGGTTAGGTAAGTTTTCTAAGATTCTTTTGGAGGAAAATTAAAATTTTTTACATTAACACTAATGAAAAAAATATATCTTTAAACGTATAAGAGAAAATTTCATAAAGGACTTAATTTTAAATGAGTTCTTGCTAATTGACCAGTTTTACATATTCGGCACGACATATATATATATATATATATAATAAATATATATATATATATATATATATATATAATATATATATATATATATATATATATATATATATATATATGCAAAACAACCACTGCGAAAGAATAGAGAAATTCCAAGCGCATTCGTGACTACTCACATTATCAAGGAACAATAAAAGTAATGCATCAAAGGAAGGCATGTAAAGGGTCTAACCCACACCTCACTATCACATCCCACAACAAAGCAACACCTGACGCGCGACTCATAAGAAAGGGAACACTGCAGCAGGCCCGCTGGCCCAACTAGACAGGTCCTTCACACAACCCACCAACAAACTATTCTACCCAAGAATAAAGAATTTTAAAAATTATTATTTGTCCAATGTATTATTAAATTCTTCCCAAATTCTATTAATTATAAATGGATCTAATTTATATAAACCAAAGGAAATATTCATATTATTGTCAAAACTGCTTTTTATGAAACAAGATTCAATTATATTCCTGTCGACCATGGACTTGCTTGATACAACTTTCTCAACTTTTTGAAAATCAATTGGATGGCTAAAATCTCTCACTTGAATAAATAGAGCATTGGAATCTTGTTCAGTTCTAATGCTATATTTATGTTGTTTTAATCTTAGTTCGAGACTTTTACGGCATATGTGCGGAGAAGGAGCTTATACGTAGGCAGGAGAGGTGCACCAGTCGTAGGTGGTGTCACATTTGTTCAATGTGGAAGTAGGTCGTGCCCAAGGGTTAGGCAAGCGAAGAATTCCCAAGTATTAAGATCCCACCTACGACTGCTGCACCTCTCCTGCCTACGGTTTATAAGCTGCTTCTCCGCTCATATGCCATATTCTATACAAGATTGATGGACTGACCACATCGACTCAAGGTTGAGGGACTGATTACCTCATTCTCCTCCTGTTCTTCAAGATTCTCCTTTGTATGAACTGATGAAGCCACCGTGTGACGAAACGTTTCCTCAATAAAGATACCCAAGAGTTGCACATGTGTCTAATTTATCAGCTTTACGTATTTGTAGTCCAGAGTTCATAGATGAGGAAATATCCAAAATTTATGAAATTGCTAATGATTTGAAATACCCAAGAAACGTAATTGATAAATCTTTTAAAATTACTAGAAATACTTTTTACAATCCAAAAAGGGACAACCAGCCTTATTCAACTAAAAATATGTTGGTTCTCCCTTACCATGAAAACTTTGTTGATATGCCTTCTCTTCTTAAGACTTTTAATATCAAAGTTGTATTTAAAAATCTTGATACAGTAAAAAAAACTTTTGATAAAGAATTCCCCCCAAAATGCTGACGGATGTGTCTATAAGATTCCTTGTAAAATTTGCGATAAAGTTTATTACGGTCAAACTGGTAGAAGTCTCGAACTAAGATTAAAACAACATAAATATAGCATTAGAACTGGACAAGATTCCAATGCTCTATTTATTCATGTGAGAGATTTTAACCATCCAATTGATTTTCAAAAAGTTGAGAAAGTTGTATCAGGCAAGTCCATGGTCGACAGGAATGTAATTGAATTTTGTTTCATAAAAAAGCAGTTTTGACAATAATATGAATATTTCCTTTGGTTTATATAAATTAGATCCATTTATAATTAATAGAATTTGGGAAGAATTTAATAATACATTGGACAAATAATAAATTTTAAAATTCTTAATTCTTGGGTAGAATAGTTTGTTGGTGGGTTGTGTGAAGGCCCTGTCTAGTTGGGCCAGCGGGCCTGCTGCAGTGTTCCCTTTCTTATGAGTCGCGCGTCAGGTGTTGCTTTGTTGTGGGATGTGATAGTGAGGTGTGGGCTAGACCCTTTATATGCCTTCCTTTGATGCAGTACTTTTATTGTTCCTTGATAATGTGAGTAGTCACGAAAGCGCTTGGAATTTCTCTATTCCTTCGCAGTGGTTGTTTTGCATATTCTGAAATCACCTGTTTACTGTGATATTATTGTATATGTATATATATATATATATATATATATATATATATATATATATATATATATATATATATATATATATATATATATATATATATATATATATATTTAATCATTTACCAAACTGCGCCAAGCCAGGATTCGACCCCACTACACATTGTCCCGCCTCGAGAAACAACACAATGTGATAATTAAGAGTTAATGATATGAAATGAGAGAAATAATGAGTGAAATGAGAAAAAAATTGTTACTCTGTTATGAATGAACTCAGGAATGATATATTAAGTATGGTCAGGTAAGGAAAGCTTTGACGTCACTCAGTGACGTGAACTTCCATGAGGTAAATTTTCTGGCCCAGGAAAAGTGGAGTGACGTAGAATCCGTGGAGGTAAGCGGAGGCGAGTTGCGGCGCACGTAAGTCGGTGTTTTTCGTTCGGACAAATCATTTCCAGATATTTTTTCCTGCGAAATAAAAATCTTCACTTAGTGATTCGTCTTAGGGATAATTTTATATTACTATTGTCATCTTGAGATCTTAATCACTTTTAATTTTAGAAGAGCTCAAATTGAGTGAGTTCCTGCCTCTTGGCATGGACTCAACCCTTGAGCATATTGAAAGCGGCTCCTATGTACTTTAATGTTTTAAATTTATATTCTCTTGGGCATATTAAGAACAGTTTCTGGGTATTTTAATATTTTAAACATACATTCTCTAGGCCTTTTGAGGGTAATTTCGCTGTACCTCATTTAATCGAAATAAAATTAAAGCATGATATCAAAGGTTTAATTTCCTTTTCTTGGACACCGTAAGTGTGGTGAACTACAACTATTGGGCCTCATAAGAGAATCGAGCCACAGCCTCTGTGCTTCGTTTGGTTAATGAACAAGGGCAGCTGGGGTCTTTCGACATTCTTGAATTCCAGCTAGTTTGCCTGTTTAGACTGTTAAGCTACAGCCATTGGACAAATTTGACATGATCAATAAGACATTTGATCTCTTTAGTGTTTTGCTGCAGCTCCTGGGTCTCTTGAGGATATTAAATTACATCTTTTCGTTTCTTTAGAATGTTAGGCTACAGTTTGTGAAGTGTTAGGTGGTTGGATGTATCAGAGACGAGAGATAACTCTCCAAAATAAGTTTATTTGTTTAAGAATTTTAAATTTATGTAAATGAAAAAAAATTCTAAGTGGGTGAATAGCTTAACAGTTACTGACATTTGCTTAGTTTTGTTGCATAAATTAAAGACGAAAAAAAAATATTCCAAATTTATTTTAATGACCAGATTTGTAATTCTTCCAAATGAGGAGGATTATTAATTTAATAATAATAATGGTTACAAATGACCATTATTTTTAAAGGGGTGAACCGGTAAGCCAGCGGAAGGCCTCGGTCAGATGACCAAAGCTCTAAAGGTGGGTCATAATATGACTAAGACCCGCGTCAGGAAACACTTCTGTTTCCTGACAAACCTTACCTAACCTTCCAAATGAGGCCTGGTTTGATATCGGCCGTGGTTATAATAATCTCTGGAACTATTAACAGATGACATTTTATGTAGCTGAGGTGGTTTGACGATGGCTTCAACTGTTTGAACACCGACAGAATGGCGGAGGAGGTCTGGGAAGACTTATGGCAGGTGTGTTAAGTGTTATCGGCGAGAAGGAAAATTTAGTGGAAGTAATGAGTGTATACAACCATCAACAAGATCACTACCAACCTTACCACTCGTCCAGAACCCAGCTCCTTCCATCTGATAAGCCCATCATATCCACGTTTTCCACCTCTACTGCAACAGCATCTTCCGTCCAAGTCGATCAAGAAGCCATCTCTCGTGAGGCGCCTGCTTCCTGTGTGTGGTTAAGCGTGAGAAATATTCGTGAGGGTGGAACTGGTGGGGTATACATGAACCCTGTCAAGCTATTAGGTCTTCTAGATCTACACTCTCTCCAGGTCAGTGAAATTTATTATATTTATAATTATCTGACATGCCGTCCTCAACTATACCAGTTCTCTAGCACTATCAGCTAATGTGAAGCGTAATACATGAATCACCCAGGAGTCAAGGTCCTTTATAATTTTTTTTTTCTGGAATTTCTCTAATTTAAATTAACACGAATACATTCTTCCCTTAAGGTCTGCATACTATGTATACCAGTACGTAGGTTAAAGGGGTTTAAGCATAACCTGAAAAATATAATTTCCAGATGAACGGAAAAGACAACACTAATGGGTTTTACCTGTCCCGACTTACTACGGTATATTTTAACTTCTCCAAAGCTATCAGCAATAATCAGTGCTGCAGCCTATGATTAGCAGCCTTTGAAATCATGTCCTCAAGGAACGTTTCTGGTACATATACTTACCTATATGTACTAACTTACTCGTGGATGCAGAGGTCTCATAACGCCTAGAATTGCCTCTAACTCTTACATACTGGCTCTAATGATTCCTGGTTCCCAGTGCCTGATCACACTTACTCATGAAACTGGTATGATGTTTGCCTCCACCACATACTTACTATAGGTTATTCACTTACTCTTGACCCCAGTACAGTGCTCCATGGGATGAAGGATATTGTTAGCCGTCTGGATGACATCATGAGAGGTAATGGGAGCAATCTGTCTCAGTGCTGGAGCCAACGATGTTGGCAGACGTAGGAGTGAGAACCTGATTAGCAGGTATAGGTCAGCAATAGAGATAATTAGGAGGAAGGGTGGGAACCCTGTCATATGTGGTATTTTGCCAAGGAGAGGAGTTGGAAATGAATGGTTGTCCAGAGCAATTGGTGTAAATTGCTGGCTGGACAAATACTGTAAGGAAAATGCGGTAACATTGTTTGACAACTTGGACCTCTTCTATGGCAGAAATGACATGTATGCCAGGGATGGGGTTCACTTATCTAGGTGTGGGGTGGGAGCACCGGCCAACGCAGTGGAGGGAGCTGTTAGGTCTTTAAACTAAGAATAGTTAGTGGTATGGGTTTTGGCGGGAAAACAGTGAAGTCGCAGTGTAGTAATGTGAGTACTAGGAGAACTAGTAATAGCCAAAATGAGGTGGATATTGGAAAGCCAGTGGCACTAATTGACAAGGACAGTAATAGGTTTAGCGGAATAACAGAAAGGAGCAGGAAGGGTAAAGAGAAAGGAGGGTCCTTAAGAATATATTACACAAATAGTCGTAGTGCTAGGAATAAGATGGACGAGTTGAGACTAGTTGCTAATGCAGGTATCATTGATGTATTTGCCTTAACCGAGACGTGGTTCAATATGAAAATTCGGGACATGCCTGCGGAATGTCACATTCAAGGTTTTAAATTGTTCCAAGTAGATAGAAGTATCGGGAAGAGGGGTGGGGCGGCATTGTATGTCCGAGATCGCTTGAACTGTTGCATAAAAACGGGTATTAAGTCTGAAGTAACACATACTGAGTCTGTTTGGATAGAATTTTCAGAGGGGCATGAAAAATTAATTTTAGATGTGATATACCGTCCCCCAAACTTAGATAGGGACCAGGGAAGACTACTATGGGAGGAAATTGTTAGGGCCACAAGGCACGATAATGTAGTAATTCTAGGAGACTTTAACTTTAGTCATATTGATTGGAATTTCTTGACTGGGAATTTAGAATCATACGACATCTTAGAAGAAGTTCAGGATTGTTTTTTGAAGCAGTTTGTGACAGAACCTACAAGGGGAAATAACCTGCTTGACTTAGTTTTAGCAAACAATGAATCCCTTGTTAATAATTTAGAAATTTCAGAGGAACTCGGTACTAGCGACCACAAACCAATTACATTTAGCATTGAATGGAAGTACGATAGTAGGGATAACTCAGTAACAGTCTCAGATTTTCACTTAGCAGATTACGGCGGGCTTAGAGAACACTTATCATCTGTTGACCGGGGTAACAAAGAGAGCTATCAATATGACAGTTTTCTGAACACTATACATTCTGCTCAAAGAACGTTTATCTCGTACAAAGATTTTAGATCAAACAGAAATGACCCAAAACGGATGAATAATAGGCTGAAATATCTACGAGGGCATAAGAAAGGAATTTATAGGCGTATCAAAAGAGGTGAGGGTCATCTTATGAATCAGTATATTGATATTAAGAGGGACATTAAAAAGGGGATAAGAAAAGCTAAAAGGGACTATGAAATTAAAGTTGCTAGGGATTCTAAAACTAACCCAAAAAGTTTTTTCCAGGTATATAGAACAAAAGTCAAAGATAAGATAGGTCCCCTTAAAAATAACTATGGGCATCTTACTGACAAAGAGAATGAAATGTGCTCGGTTTTAAATAATTATTTTCTCTCGGTTTTTACACAGGAAGACACTAGTAATGTGTGATGAATGGTTTGAAAAACCGACAAGTTGAAGATTGAGACACTTATGCAGCATATGGGAATCTTTATTCAGGAAACGTTTCGCCACACAGTGGCTTCATCAGTCCAATACAAAGAGGAAGGCGTAAGGAGAGGAGGAGTATGAGGTAATCAGTCCCACAACCTGGAGTCCATGTGTTCAGTCCATCAATCTTGTAGAATGTACAGCATAGGGCCGTAGACGTGGCTTATATACTGTAGTGAGGTGAGGTGAAGCAGGCGGAGGCGGGGTCATGGTGGTACCATCCACTAGTCGAAGTAGGTCTTCGTCCAAAGGTTGAACAAGTGTTGAAGAATTCTTTGTAACAAGATCCCATGATGCTGCAGTGTCTGACAGTTGTGATGAATGGTTTGAAAAACCGACAAGTTGAAGATTGAGACACTTATGCAGCGTAAGGAGAGGAGGAGTATGAGGTAATCAGTCCCTCAACCTGGAGTCGATGTGTTCAGTCCATCAATCTTGTAGAATGTACAGTATATAAGCCACGTCTACGGCCCTATGCTGTACATTCTACAAGATTGATGGACTGAACACATCGACTCCAGGTTGAGGGACTGATTACCTCATACTCCTCCACTCCTTACGCCTTCCTCTTTGTATTGGACTGATGAAGCCACTGTGTGGCGAAACGTTTCCTGAATAAAGATTCCCATATGCTGCATAAGTGTCACAATCTTCAACTTGTCGGTTTTTCAAACCATTCATCACAACTGTCAGACACTGCAGCATCATGGGATCTTGTTACAAAGAATTCTTCAACACTTGTTCAACCTTTGGACGAAGACCTACTTCGACTAGTGGATGGTACCACTATGAGCCCGCCTCCGCATGCTTCACCTCACCTCACTACAGTATATAAGCCACGTCTACGGCCCTATGCTGTACATTCTACAAGATTGATGGACTGAACACATCGACTCCAGGTTGAGGGACTGATTACCTCATACTCCTCCACTCCTTACGCCTTCCTCTTTGTATTGGACTGATGAAGCCACTGTGTGGCGAAACGTTTCCTGAATAAAGATTCCCATATGCTGCATAAGTGTCTCAATCTTCAACTTGTCGGTTTTTCAAACCATTCATCACAACTGTCAGACACTGCAGCATCATGGGATCTTGTTACAAAGAATTCTTCAACACTTGTTCAACCTTTGGACGAAGACCTACTTCGACTAGTGGATGGTACCACTATGAGCCCGCCTCCGCATGCTTCACCTCACCTCACTACAGTATATAAGCCACGTCTACGGCCCTATGCTGTACATTCTACAAGATTGATGGACTGAACACATCGACTCCAGGTTGAGGGACTGATTACCTCATACTCCTCCTCTCCTTACGCCTTCCTCTTTGTATTGGACTGATGAAGCCACTGTGTGGCGAAACGTTTCCTGAATAAAGATTCCCATATTCTGCATAAGTGTCTCAATCTTCAACTTGTCGGTTTTTCAAACCATTCATCACAACTGTCAGACACTGCAGCATCATGGGCTCTTGTTACAAAGAATTCTTCAACACTTGTTCAACCTTTGGACGAAGACCTACTTCGACTAGTGGATGGTACCACTATGACCCCGCCTCCGCCTGCTTCACCTCACCTCACTACAGTATATAAGCCACGTCTACGGCCCTATGCTGTACATTCTACAAGATTGATGGACTGAACACATCGACTCCAGGTTGAGGGACTGATTACCTCATACTCCTCCACTCCTTACGCCTTCCTCTTTGTATTGGACTGATGAAGCCACTGTGTGGCGAAACGTTTCCTGAATAAAGATTCCCATATGCTGCATAAGTGTCTCAATCTTCGACACTAATAATATTCCGGTAATTAATTTTTATAGTGGGCCAGAAGAAGATAAATTATGTAACATCACAGTCACTAGTGAAATGGTTGTGAAGCAGATAGACCGACTGAAGCAAAATAAATCACCGGGTCCTGATGAGGTTTTTTCAAGGGTTCTAAAGGAATGCAAAATGGAAGTCTGTGAACCATTAACTAATATTTTTAATTTATCTCTTCAAACATGTGTAGTGTCTGATATGTGGAAGATGGCTAATGTAATTCCTATTTTTAAAACAGGGGACAAGTCGTTACCGTCAAATTACCCCCCAATAAGCCTGACCTCAATTGTAGGCAAATTACTAGAGTCAATTATAGCTCAGATTATAAGAAGCCATCTCGATAAGCATAGCTTGATTAATGATACTCAGCATGGATTCACAAGAGGCCGGTCTTGTCTAACTAATTTATTAACTTTCTTCAGTAAAGCTTTTGAGGCTGTTGACCACCATAAAGAATTTGATATTATTTACTTAGATTTTAGAAAGGCATTTGATAGAGTACTGCACCAAAGACTGTTGAAGAAAGTAGCAGCTCATGGCATTGGGGGAAGGGTGCTCTCGTGGATCGAATCATGGCTCACAGACAGGAAGCAGAGAGTGTCCATAAATGGGGTTAAATCCGAGTGGGGATCAGTAACAAGTGGCGTTCCACAGGGATCAGTCTTGGGTCCGTTGTTGTTTATAATATATATCAATGATCTTGATGAAGGAATTACTAGTGATATGAGCAAATTCGCCGATGACACGAAGATAGGTAGGATAATTGATTCAAACGTAGATGTTAGGGAACTTTAGGAGGATTTAGATAAACTCTACTCTTGGTCAGAAAAGTGGCAGATGCAGTTCAATGTAGATAAATGCAAGGTTCTGAAGCTCGGGAGTCCATAACCCTAGCACTTATAAGTTAAATAATGTAGAACTTAGCCATACAGATTGCGAAAAGGACTTGGGGGTTATGGTAAGCAGCAACCTTAAACCAAGGCAGCAATGCCTAAGCGTGCGTAATAAGGCAAGTAGATTACTGGGATTTATATCAAGAAGTGTAAGCAACAGAAGTCCAGAGGTCATACTGCAGCTTTATACATCATTAGTAAGGCCTCACCTAGATTATGCAGCTCAATTCTGGTCTCCATATTACAGAATGGACATAAATTCGTTAGAAAACATTCAGCGTAGGATGACTAAATTAATACATAGCATTAGAAATCTTCCTTATGAAGAAAGATTGATGACTCTTAAGTTACATTCACTTGTTAGACGAAGAATGAGGGGAGACCTGATCGAAGTGTATAAGTGGAAGATATGTATTAATAAAGGGGATATTAACAAGGTCTTGAGGATATCTCTCCGAGAGAGAACCCGCAGTAATGGATTTAAATTAGATATGTTTAGATTTAGAAAGGACATAGGAAAGTATTGGTTTGGAAATAGGGTAGTTGATGTGTGGAACAGTCTACCTAGTTGGGTTATTGAGGCTAGGACTTTGGGTAGTTTCAAATTTAGGTTGGATAAGACCTGTTTGTGTGCTCTCTGTGAATCTGAACCAGGATGCCCTCTCTTGAGCAACTTTACCAGCAGCTGAGAGAAGAGCTCAGAGTTGCTGAAATGGATATACGGCGATTTACGGAGGAGAACAAGAGGATTCGTAGTAATCCTTCTGTTGTGAGTCCCCAGGTTAAGAGGGGAGCTTGGTCAGTGGCCGGGCAACATGGAACCAAGCTGAAGATCAAGAAAACGGTTGGAGAGGCAGAAACAACGAGAAACCAGAAGACTACCGTGGAAACTTCCAACCCATTCTCGGTGCTACCTGACGAATGTGAGTGTTCTACTGGGAATGCCACAACGAGCACCAAAGAAGCATTGGCAGACGTGAGTGAGACATCCCTAGAAACCCCAACGAAAACCATCGAGAACGTCTTGACGAATTCTACAAGTGGTGTAATGCTACCTGGCGAATGTGAGTCGACTACTCGGAGCATCACGACGGACGACGCCAAGGAAGGTAAAAACATTGTTGTTGTTGGGGATAGCCAGATTAGATACATGGATAGGGCATTCTGCTTGAAGGATAGGAGTAGGAGGCAGGGAGTGTGTTTTCCTGGGGCTGGGATGAAGGACATTGTTAGTCATCTGGATGACATCATGAGAGGTAATGGGAGCAATCCTATTATCTGTCTCAGTGCTGGAGGCAACGATGTTGGCAGACGTAGGAGTGAGGACCTGATTAGCAGGTATAGGTCAGCAATAGAGATAATTAGGAGGAAGGGTGGGAAACCTGTCATATGTGGCATTTTGCCAAGGAGAGGAGTTTGAAATGAATGGTTGTCCAGAGCAATTGGTGTCAATTGCTGGCTGGACAAATACTGTAAGGAAAATGCGGTAACATTCATTGACAACTGGGACCTCTTCTATGGCAGAAATGACATGTATGCCAGGGATGGGGTTCACTTATCTAGGTGTGGGGTTGGAGCACTGGCCAACGCAGTGGAGGGAGCTGTTAGGTCTTTAAACTAGGAATAGTTAGTGGTATGGGTTTTTGCGGGAAAACTGTGAAGTCTCAGGGTAGTAATATGAGTACTAGGAGAACTAGTAATAGGCAAAATAAGGTGGATATTGGAAAGCCAGTGGCACTAATTGACAAGGACAGTAATAGGTTTAGTGGAATAACAGAAAGGAGCAGGAAGGGTAAAGAGAGAGGAGGGTCTTTAAGTATTTATTACACAAATAGTCGCAGTGCTAGGAATAAGATGGACGAGTTGAGACTTGTTGCTAGTGCAGGTAACATAGATGTATTTGCCTTAACTGAGACGTGGTTTAATTCAAAAAGTCGGGACATGCCTGCAGAATGTCACATTCAGGGTTTTAAATTGTTCCAAGTAGATAGAAGTGTCGGGAAGGGGGGTGGGGTGGCATTGTATGTCCGAGATCGCTTGAACTGTTGCATAAAAACGGGTATTAAGTCTGAAATAACACATGCAGAGTCTGTTTGGATAGAATTTTCAGAGGGGCATAAAAAAATAATTTTAGGTGTGATATACCGTCCCCCAAATTTAAATAGGGACCAGGGAAGACTACTATGGGAGGAAATTGTTAGGGGCACAAGGCACGATAATGTAGTAATTCTAGGAGACTTTAACTTTAGTCATATTGATTGGAATTTCTTGACTGGGAATATAGAATCATACGACTTCTTAGAAGTAGTTCAGGATTGTTTTTTGAAGCAGTTTGTGACAGAACCTACAAGGGGTAATAACCTGCTTGACTTAGTTCTGGCAAACAATGAATCCCTTGTTAATAATTTAGAAGTTTCAGAGGAACTGGGTGCTAGCGACCACAAATCAATTACACTTAGCATTGAATGGAAGTATGATAGTAGGGATAACTCAGTAACGGTCCCAGATTTTCGCTTAGCAGATTACGATGGGCTTAGAGAACACTTATCATCTGTTGACTGGGGTAACGAAGAGAGCTATCAATGTGACAGCTTTCTCAACACCATACATGCTGCTCAAAGAACGTTTATCCCTTATAAAGAAATTAGATCAAATAGAAATGACCCAAAATGGATGAATAATAGGCTGAAATATCTACTAGGGCATAAGAAAGGAATTTATTGGCGTATCAAAAGAGGTGAGGGTCATCTTATGAATCAGTATATTGACATTAAGAGGGACATTAAAAAGGGGATAAGAAAAGCTAAAAGGGACTATGAAATTAAAGTTGCTAGGGATTCTAAAACTAACCCAAAAAGTTTTTTCCAGATATATAGAACAAAAGTCAGAGATAAGATAGGTCCCCTTAAAAATAACTATGGGCATCTTACTGACAAAGAGAATGAAATGTGCTCTATTTTAAATAATTATTTTCTCTCGGTTTTTACACAGGAAAACACTAATAATATTCCAGTAATTAATTTTTATAGTGGGCAAGAAGAAGATAAATTATGTAACATCACAGTCACTAGTGAAATGGTTGTGAAGCAGATAGACCGACTGAAGCAAAATAAGTCACCGGGTCCTGATGAGGTTTTTTCAAGGGTTCTTAAGGAATGCAAAATGGAAGTCTGTGAACCATTAACTAATACTTTTAATTTATCTCTTCAAACAGGTGTAGTGTCTGATAAGTGGAAGATGGCTAATGTAATTCCTATTTTTAAAACAGGGGACAAGTCGTTACCGTCAAATTACCGCCCATTAAGCCTGACCTCAATTGTAGGCAAATTACTAGAGTCAATTATAGCTGAGATTATAAGAAGCCATCTCGATAAGCATAGCTTGATTAATGATACTCAGCATGGATTCACAAGAGGCCGGTCTTGTCTAACTAATTTATTAACTTTCTTCAGTAAAGCTTTTGAGGCTGTTGACCACGATAAAGAATTTGATATCATTTACTTAGATTGTAGAACATAAGAACATAAGAAAGGAGGAACACTGCAGTAGGCCTGTTGGCCCATACTAGGCAGGTCCTTTACAATTCATCCCACTAACAAACATTTGACCAACCCAACTTTCAATGCCACCCATGAAGCAAGCTCCGATGTGCAAGTCCCACTCAAATCCAACCCCTCCCACTCATGTACTTATCCAACCTAAATTTGAAACTACCCAAAGTCCTAGCCTCAATAACCCAACTAGGTAGACTGTTCCACTCATCAACTACCCTATTTCCAAACCAATACTTTCCTATGTCTTTTCTAAATCTAAACTTATCTAATTTAAATCCATTACTGCGGGTTCTCTCTTGGAGAGATATCCTCAAGACCTTGTTAATATCCCCTTTATTAATACCTATCTTCCACTTATACACTTCGATCAGGTCTCCCCTCATTCTTCGTCTAACAAGTGAATGTAACTTAAGAGTCTTCAGTCTTTCTTCATAAGGAAGATTTCTAATGCTATGTATTAATTTAGTCATCCTACGCTGAATGTTTTCTAACGAATTTATGTCCATTCTGTAATATGGAAACCAGAATTGAGCTTCATAATCTAGGTGAGGCCTTACTAATGATGTATAAAGCTGCAGTATGACCTCTGGACTTCTGTTGCTTATACTTCTTGATATAAATCCCAGTAATCTATTTGCCTTATTACGTACGCTTAGGCATTGCTGTCTTGGGTTGCAGTGTCTGACAGGATGAACATCAAAATGGTATCTTGGTTTAAGGTTGCTGCTTACCATAACCCCCAAGTCCTTTTCGCAATCTGTATGGCTAAGTTCTACATTATTTAACTTATAAGTTCTAGGGTTATGGACACTCCCGAGCTTCAGAACCTTGCATTTATCTACATTGAACTGCATCTGCCACTTTTCTGACCAAGAGTAGAGTTTGTCTAAATCCTCCTGAAGTTCCCTAACATCTACGTTTGAATCAATTATCCTACCTATCTTCGTGTCATCGGCGAATTTGCTCATATCACTAGTAATTCCTTCATCAAGATCATTGATATATATTATAAACAACAACGGGCCCAAGACTGATCCCTGTGGAACGCCACTTGTTACTGATCCCCACTCGGATTTAACCCCATTTATGGACACTCTCTGCTTCCTGTCTGTGAGCCATGATTCGATCCACGAGAGCACCCTTCCCCCAATGCCATGAGCTGCTACTTTCTTCAACAGTCTTTGGTGCGGAACTCTATCAAATGCCTTACTAAAATCTAAGTAAATAATATCAAATTCTTTATGGTGGTCAACAGCCTCAAAAGCTTTACTGAAGAAAGTTAATAAATTAGTTAGACAAGACCGGCCTCTTGTGAATCCATGCTGAGTATCATTAATCAAGCTATGCTTATCGAGATGGCTTCTTATAATCTGAGCTATAATTGACTCTAGTAATTTGCTTACAATTGAGGTCAGGCTTATTGGGGGGTAATTTGACGGTAACGACTTGTCCCCTGTTTTAAAAATAGGAATTACATTAGCCATCTTCCACATATCAGACACTACACCTGTTTGAAGAGATAAATTAAAAATATTAGTTAATGGTTCACAGACTTCCATTTTGCATTCCTTTAGAACCCTTGAATAAACCTCATCAGGACCCGGTGACTTATTTTGCTTCAGTCGGTCTATCTGCTTCACAACCATTTCACTAGTGACTGTGATGTTACATAATTTATCTTCTTCTGGCCCACTATAAAAATTAATTACCGGAATATTATTAGTGTCTTCCTGTGTAAAAACCGAGAGAAAATAATTATTTAAAATCGAGCACATTTCATTCTCTTTGTCAGTAAGATGCCCATAGTTATTTTTAAGGGGACCTATCTTTTAAGAACATAAGAATGGAGGAACACTGCAGAAAGCCTACTGGCCCATGCGAGGCAGGTCCTTATCAAAACCAAGAAATAACTCCCGTACCCAATGACACCAATCAAACCCATCCCCTCCCACTCATATATTTGTCCAGTCTCTTCTTAAAGGTACCCAAGGTCCTAGCCTCTATCACCCCACTGGGAAGACTGTTCCACGCATTTACAACTCTGTTAGAAAACCAGTACTTACCTATATCCTTTCTAAATCTAAATTTATCCAACTTAAATCCATTATTCCTGGTTCTTACCTGGTTCGACACCCTCAGTATGAACATTAAAATGGTATAAAATACCGACAGGTTGTTAGGTAAGACACATATGCAACAGTTAGGTATCTTTATTGTGAAACGTTTCGCCTACACAGTAGGCTTCTTCAGTCAAGTACAGGAAAGGTTGATAGAAGCAGAAGATACTTGAAGACGATGTAATCAGTCCATCACCCTTAAAGTTTTGAGGTGGTCAGTCCCTCAGTCTGGAGAAGAGCATTGTTCCATAGTATGAAACAATATGGAGAAGAAGTGACAGGATGGAGCTTTTATAGCGCCAAGAGGTGAGACGTAGGAGAGGTAAGAACTCAGATGTTGAGAGGTCCCTCTCAAATCCAGCCCCTCTCACTAGTGGAAGTTGTCGAAGTTGATTGCAGGTCTGTACCAAGATACCCTTGTGTTGCAGTGTCTGACAGATTGAACATTAAAATGGTATAAAATACCGACAGGTTGTTAGGTAAGACACATATGCAACAGTTAGGTATCTTTATTGTGAAACGTTTCGCCTACACAGTAGGCTTCTTCAGTCAAGTACAGGAAAGGTTGATAGAAGCAGAAGATACTTGAAGACGATGTAATCAGTCCATCACCCTTAAAGTTTTGAGGTGGTCAGTCCCTCAGTCTGGAGAAGAGCATTGTTCCATAGTATGAAACAATATGGAGAAGAAGTGACAGGATGGAGCTTTTATAGCGCCAAGAGGTGAGACGTAGGAGAGGTAAGAACTCAGATGTTGAGAGGTCCCTCTCAAATCCAGCCCCTCTCACTAGTGGAAGTTGTCGAAGTTGATTGCAGGTCTGTACCAAGATACCCTTGTGTTGCAGTGTCTGACAGATTGAACATTAAAATGGTATAAAATACCGACAGGTTGTTAGGTAAGACACATATGCAACAGTTAGGTATCTTTATTGTGAAACGTTTCGCCTACACAGTAGGCTTCTTCAGTCAAGTACAGGAAAGGTTGATAGAAGCAGAAGATACTTGAAGACGATGTAATCAGTCCATCACCCTTAAAGTTTTGAGGTGGTCAGTCCCTCAGTCTGGAGAAGAGCATTGTTCCATAGTATGAAACAATATGGAGAAGAAGTGACAGGATGGAGCTTTTATAGCGCCAAGAGGTGAGACGTAGGAGAGGTAAGAACTCAGATGTTGAGAGGTCCCTCTCAAATCCAGCCCCTCTCACTAGTGGAAGTTGTCGAAGTTGATTGCAGGTCTGTACCAAGATACCCTTGTGTTGCAGTGTCTGACAGATTGAACATTAAAATGGTATAAAATACCGACAGGTTGTTAGGTAAGACACATATGCAACAGTTAGGTATCTTTATTGTGAAACGTTTCGCCTACACAGTAGGCTTCTTCAGTCAAGTACAGGAAAGGTTGATAGAAGCAGAAGATACTTGAAGACGATGTAATCAGTCCATCACCCTTAAAGTTTTGAGGTGGTCAGTCCCTCAGTCTGGAGAAGAGCATTGTTCCATAGTATGAAACAATATGGAGAAGAAGTGACAGGATGGAGCTTTTATAGCGCCAAGAGGTGAGACGTAGGAGAGGTAAGAACTCAGATGTTGAGAGGTCCCTCTCAAATCCAGCCCCTCTCACTAGTGGAAGTTGTCGAAGTTGATTGCAGGTCTGTACCAAGATACCCTTGTGTTGCAGTGTCTGACAGATTGAACATTAAAATGGTATAAAATACCGACAGGTTGTTAGGTAAGACACATATGCAACAGTTAGGTATCTTTATTGTGAAACGTTTCGCCTACACAGTAGGCTTCTTCAGTCAAGTACAGGAAAGGTTGATAGAAGCAGAAGATACTTGAAGACGATGTAATCAGTCCATCACCCTTAAAGTTTTGAGGTGGTCAGTCCCTCAGTCTGGAGAAGAGCATTGTTCCATAGTATGAAACAATATGGAGAAGAAGTGACAGGATGGAGCTTTTATAGCGCCAAGAGGTGAGACGTAGGAGAGGTAAGAACTCAGATGTTGAGAGGTCCCTCTCAAATCCAGCCCCTCTCACTAGTGGAAGTTGTCGAAGTTGATTGCAGGTCTGTACCAAGATACCCTTGTGTTGCAGTGTCTGACAGATTGAACATTAAAATGGTATAAAATACCGACAGGTTGTTAGGTAAGACACATATGCAACAGTTAGGTATCTTTATTGTGAAACGTTTCGCCTACACAGTAGGCTTCTTCAGTCAAGTACAGGAAAGGTTGATAGAAGCAGAAGATACTTGAAGACGATGTAATCAGTCCATCACCCTTAAAGTTTTGAGGTGGTCAGTCCCTCAGTCTGGAGAAGAGCATTGTTCCATAGTATGAAACAATATGGAGAAGAAGTGACAGGATGGAGCTTTTATAGCGCCAAGAGGTGAGACGTAGGAGAGGTAAGAACTCAGATGTTGAGAGGTCCCTCTCAAATCCAGCCCCTCTCACTAGTGGAAGTTGTCGAAGTTGATTGCAGGTCTGTACCAAGATACCCTTGTGTTGCAGTGTCTGACAGATTGAACATTAAAATGGTATAAAATACCGACAGGTTGTTAGGTAAGACACATATGCAACAGTTAGGTATCTTTATTGTGAAACGTTTCGCCTACACAGTAGGCTTCTTCAGTCAAGTACAGGAAAGGTTGATAGAAGCAGAAGATACTTGAAGACGATGTAATCAGTCCATCACCCTTAAAGTTTTGAGGTGGTCAGTCCCTCAGTCTGGAGAAGAGCATTGTTCCATAGTATGAAACAATATGGAGAAGAAGTGACAGGATGGAGCTTTTATAGCGCCAAGAGGTGAGACGTAGGAGAGGTAAGAACTCAGATGTTGAGAGGTCCCTCTCAAATCCAGCCCCTCTCACTAGTGGAAGTTGTCGAAGTTGATTGCAGGTCTGTACCAAGATACCCTTGTGTTGCAGTGTTTCATACTATGGAACAATGCTCTTCTCCAGACTGAGGGACTGACCACCTCAAAACTTTAAGGGTGATGGACTGATTACATCGTCTTCAAGTATCTTCTGCTTCTATCAACCTTTCCTGTACTTGACTGAAGAAGCCTACTGTGTAGGCGAAACGTTTCACAATAAAGATACCTAACTGTTGCATATGTGTCTTACCTAACAACCTGTCGGTATTTTATACCATTTTAATGTTCAATCTGTCAGACACTGCAACACAAGGGTATCTTGGTACAGACCTGCAATCAACTTCGGCAACTTCCACTAGTGAGAGGGGCTGGATTTGAGAGGGACCTCTCAACATCTGAGTTCTTACCTCTCCTACGTCTCACCTCTTGGCGCTATAAAAGCTCCATCCTGTCACTTCTTCTCCATATTGTTTCATACTATGGAACAATGCTCTTCTCCAGACTGAGGGACTGACCACCTCAAAACTTTAAGGGTGATGGACTGATTACATCGTCTTCAAGTATCTTCTGCTTCTATCAACCTTTCCTGTACTTGACTGAAGAAGCCTACTGTGTAGGCGAAACGTTTCACAATAAAGATACCTAACTGTTGCATATGTGTCTTACCTAACAACCTGTCGGTATTTTATACCATTTTAATGTTCAATCTGTCAGACACTGCAACACAAGGGTATCTTGGTACAGACCTGCAATCAACTTCGACAACTTCCACTAGTGAGAGGGGCTGGATTTGAGAGGGACCTCTCAACATCTGAGTTCTTACCTCTCCTACGTCTCACCTCTTGGCGCTATAAAAGCTCCATCCTGTCACTTCTTCTCCATATTGTTTCATACTATGGAACAATGCTCTTCTCCAGACTGAGGGACTGACCACCTCAAAACTTTAAGGGTGATGGACTGATTACATCGTCTTCAAGTATCTTCTGCTTCTATCAACCTTTCCTGTACTTGACTGAAGAAGCCTACTGTGTAGGCGAAACGTTTCACAATAAAGATACCTAACTGTTGCATATGTGTCTTACCTAACAACCTGTCGGTATTTTATACCATTTTAATGTTCAATCTGTCAGACACTGCAACACAAGGGTATCTTGGTACAGACCTGCAATCAACTTCGGCAACTTCCACTAGTGAGAGGGGCTGGATTTGAGAGGGACCTCTCAACATCTGAGTTCTTACCTCTCCTACGTCTCACCTCTTGGCGCTATAAAAGCTCCATCCTGTCACTTCTTCTCCATATTGTTTCATACTATGGAACAATGCTCTTCTCCAGACTGAGGGACTGACCACCTCAAAACTTTAAGGGTGATGGACTGATTACATCGTCTTCAAGTATCTTCTGCTTCTATCAACCTTTCCTGTACTTGACTGAAGAAGCCTACTGTGTAGGCGAAACGTTTCACAATAAAGATACCTAACTGTTGCATATGTGTCTTACCTAACAACCACTGCTGTCTTGGCTTTAGATTTCTGCTTACCATGACTCCCAAGTCTTTTTCACATTCTGTACGATCAAGCTCTACTTCACCTAGATTATAGCTTCGATGATTATTTTCGTTACCAAGGGCAAGTACCTTACACTTATCCACATTAAACTTCATCTGCCATTTTTCAGACCAAGACATTAATTTGTTCAAATCGTCCTGGAGTTCATTGATATCCTCCTCAGAGTAAATTATACGGCCTATCTTTGTATCATCAGCAAACTTACTCATGTCACTCGTAATCCCTTCATCAAGGTCATTAATGTAAATTATGAACAGGAGATGGCCTAAAACTGATCCTTGTGGAACGCCACTAGTGACTAATCCCCATTCAGATTTCACTCCATTAATGGTAACTCTCTGCTTTCTATTGGTAAGCCATGCCTCAATCCATGCTACAACTTTACCTACTATACCATGAGCTGCCACTTTTCTTAAGAGTCTCTTGTGAGGTCCTCTGTCGAAGGCTTTACTAAAATCCAAATAAACAATATCATATTTCTTATCACTGTCAACTGCCTCAAATGTTCTATTGAAGAACGTCAGCAAGTTTGTCAGGCAGGAACGACCTCTCGTGAATCCATGCTGAGATTCATTTAGCAAGTTATGCTCTTCAAGGTGACTTCTGATAATGTCAGCTATAATTGATTCTAACAACTTGCCCACTATAGATGTCAGGCTTATTGGACGGTAATTTGAAGGAGTGGACTTATCCCCTGATTTGAATATAGGAACCACATTAGCCATCTTCCACAACTCTGGCACAACACTGTTAAGGATGGACGCATTGAATACACTCGTTAATGGCTGACTAAGCTCCATCTAGCATTCCTTGAGTACCCTTGAAAACAACTCATCGGGTCCCGGGGACTTATTTTGCTTCAGTTTGTCTATCTGTTTAATAACCATGTCCCTCGTGACAGTAATATTAGTTAACTTAAATTCATCAGGAACTAAATAATTGTTAATTACTGGAATCTCATTTACATCTTCCTGTGTAAAAACTGACAAAAAATAGTCATTAAATAGGGAACACATTTCCAGTTCATTATCCGTCAGCTGTCCATTCCCAATTTTCAGAGGTCCTACTTTTTCCTTCACCTTCGTCCTATACACTTGAAAGAACCCCTTTGGATTAGTCTTTGATTCATTAGCAACTCTAATTTCATAGTCACGTTTAGCCTTTCTAATCCCCTTTTTTACTTCTCTTTTAAGCTGAACATATTGGTCAGTAAGGTTAACCTCTCCTCTTCTGATGCGCCTATAAATTCCCCTTTTCTCCCCTAATAGATGCTTCAACCTACTGTTAACCCATTTGGGATCGTTATTATTAGACCTAATTTCTCTCTGGGGAATGTATATACTCTGGGCACAGTGTACATTATTAAGAAAACAATCATAAAAGCAGATCCCTTCATAATCATAAGTATGATCATCGTCAATAAAATCATTAGCTAGATAACCCCAATCAAGATTAGACAGGTGTTCCCTAAGTCCATTATAATCGGCAGAACGAAAATCAGGGATTTTTATTGTATTATCATTATTCTTGCATTCCCTGTTAATGCTAAAAGTGATGGATTTGTGATCACTTGCGCCAAGCTCTTCAGTGATCTCCAAATTATTTACGAGTGTTTCCTTATTTGACAAGACTAGGTCTAGCAAATTATTACCCCTGATAGGCTCCGTTACGCACTGCTTCAGAAAACAGTCCTGAACTGTTTCCATAAAGTCACTGGACTCTAGATTACCTGTCAAAGAATTCCAGTCAATTTGACCTAAATTAAAGTCCCCGACTATGACTATGTTATTGTGTCTAGAAACCCTAACAATTTCGTCCCAAAGAAGTCTCCCTCTATCGTGATCCAAGCCTGGAGGTCGGTATATTACACCTAGAATTAGTTTTTCTTGACCCTCCACGAACTCTACCCAAACAGACTCTGTTACTGCTCCATCTATTTTTATACCTGTTTTTATGCAACAATTAATATTTTCTCGAACATACAATGCAACTCCTCCCCCCTTCCCATTAAATCTATCCACATTGAACAACTTAAATCCCTGAATATTACACTCAGCAGTCATATCCCGACTCTTTAAATCATACCACGTTTCAGTTAATGCAATGATATCAAAGTTCCCAGCACATGCTACCAAACGTAGTTCATTAATTTTATTTCTTGCACTTCGACTGTTAGCATAAAATACCATCATATGTTTTTTCTTCTGCACATTTTTCCTATTCATCTTTGTTTTTACACAATTTCTGAAATTATCATTACCCAGAGTTACTCCATGACAGTTACTATTAAGATTCTTAATATCAGAGCTTAAGTCAATATATCCATACTCATTATTTATCATTTCTAAACCCATACCTCTAACTAATCCTAGTTTTAAGTCCTAACAACCCCCTCATCTGAGTTAGCAAGAAAACCCACACCTGCCCTGGATAAGTGAACCCCATCCCTGGCATACATGTCATTTCGGGCATAGAAGTTGTCCCAGTTGTCAATGAATGGCACTGCATTATCCTTACAGTGTTTATCCAGCCAACAATTAATACCAATTGCTCTGGACAACCATTCATTACCAACACCTCTTCTTGGCAAAATCCCACATATAACAGGGCGCCCCCCCTTCTTCCTAATTATGTCTATAGCTGTCCTGAACTTTCTAATTAAATCCTCACTTCTACGCTTGCCTACATCATTGCCTCCAGCACTGAGGCAAATAATAGGATTGATCCCATTACCGTTCATGATGTTGTCAAGCCGGCTAACAATGTCCTCCATCCCAGCCCCAGGAAAGCATACCCTTTGTCTCCTACTCCTGTCCTTCAAGCAGAATGCCCTATCCATGTATCTAACCTGGCTATCCCCAACAACAACAATATTCTTACCTTCCTTGTTGTCGTTCGTCATGACGATCCCAGTAGTCGACTCACATTCGTCGAGTAGCACCGAGAATGCGTTGGAGGTTTCCACAGGAGTTTCCACGGCAGTCTCTTTCTTCTTCATCGTTTCTGGCTTTCCTTTCGTCTTCTTGATCGTCAACTTCGTCGTCCCCTGCTGTCCAGCCACTGACCACGATCCCTTCTTGACCTGAGGACTCGAAACAGGAGGACTACTACGAATCCTCTTGTTTTCCTCGGTCAATCGCCGTATCTCCATCTTCGCTGCCCTCAATTCTTCCTTAAGTTGCTGGTAAAGTTGCTCGATGGAGGGCATCTTGGTTCAGTCCACAGGAGCACACAAGACACTTCTTCACAGAGTTAAGTACAGGTCACCACTGTTTATGTTTCCCATAGCTCTCACTAGGGAAGCTGTCTCACTGGCATTGTTTTCCTTGTTTGGAAAATTCTCATTCTTCACTTCCTTATTTTTAAGGCTTTGGTAATATTTGCCTTATTTTGATCTTCAAAAGAGACGTCATCTGATATTATTACACTCATGTCCTTCACATGTTTCTCTCGTTCTTTTTGCTGATCTTCTTGCATTTTGAATTCTTCATTCTTTTCATATCTTCTCGCAGTTTTTTAGTGCCTTCTACCGAAGTGATTTTTCTTCCTTATTTGAGCAGCATTCGTAAATGTGTATTTTGAAATTATGGTGAGCATTTACACCCAAATCATCTTTCAGAATGAGAAACAGTAAAGCAGTCAGAGATATGTTTGACCTGATAAATCACACTGTGTGGGCGAAACGTTTTCAGTAATAAATCGCATTATGGAAATATAAACACAAATGCAGTATAATGTGATCCTTTATTGACAACGTTTCACCCACACAGTGGGCTTTTTCAAGTCACACACGGATCTACCTGGGGTTGGAAGGTACGAGAGTATTTATAGTCAGAATGTTGAGGTCAGGTGGAGAATGCTGCATCTGATGATCTACCGGGTGGGGTTATAGAGTCTTGGGTAGCTTGGCAGGGGTATTGGACAAGTTGTAGACCTTCTGCAGTGTTCTATGTTCTTATGTGGGAAAGCGATGAAGAAGTTTCTTGGCGAGTGGTTCAGCTATGTTATAGAAGCCATTGTTCTGGTTGAAATTGTTGGTTATAGAGATAAACGATGATTCCAGGATTCTTCTGTATTGAGTGTTGTCTTCTGTGGCTATAAGTCTTGAGTTTCTGTAGTTAATTAAATGGTTGTGTGAATTGTGATGTTGTACACAGGCATTCCTTGTATCGTCAGTCCTGCTTGCATATTGGTGTTCTGAAATGCGTGTTTGGAGGTCTCTTGATGTTTCGCCCACATATAATTTGTTGCAGTCATTACAAGGGATTATGTATACCCCTGCAGAGGATGGAGGCTTGTCCTGTCTACTACTGGTGATGTCCTTGATGGTCGTGGTTGTGGAGGTAGATACTTGGAATGATGTTTTGGCAAAGATGTTGGAAACATGTTTGGCAATGGAGTTGTTGGGGAGGACTATGTATCTCTTCTCGGCAGTCTTCTCTGGGTGTGTTGAAGATGTTTAATGCCCGCCGTCTGCAGTCTCTGATGAAGTGACGAGGATAGTGGAGTTTAGAAAATACTTGTTCAATTATAATGCATTCTTCCTCAAGGAACTCATTGCTGCAGATTCTGAGTGCACCTAGGAAGAAGCCTATAATCACACCACGTTTGGTTTTGGTGTCGTGGTGAGAGTAGAAGTGGAGAAGATCGTTTTGGTTGGTGGGTTTTCGATATACCTTAAAACGAAGTTCGTGGTCAGCTTTGCAGAGCAGAACATCAAGGAAAGGAAGAGTGTTGTCGACTTCTTCTTCAAGTGTGAACTGGATTGAAGGCTCGACCTGGTTGAGCTTGTTTTGGAGAGCTTGAACGTTAAAGCGTTTAGGAGTTATGAGGAGAATGTCGTCAACATAACGGAGCCAGGTGACAGACGAAGGAATAATGGTGGAGAAACGTTCGGCTTCTAGATGTTCCATGTATAAGTTCGCCAGGACTGCACTGAGTGGTGAACCCATGGGTAGTCCGAAAGTCTGCTGAAAGAGGTGATTTTCGAAGGAGAAACACGTGAAGCCAACACATAGTTCAACAAGGTCGATGAAATCGCTGGCTGGAATGGGAAGATCAAGTGAATCGTCAATTTTCCTGCGCAAGAGATCGATGGCTTGTGTAGTAGGTACTTTGGTGAATAGGGAAGTTACGTCAAGGCTGGAAAGTTTCTTGTTCCTGATGTTGATGTTGCGAATGCGATTGAGAAGATCACCCGAGTGTTTGAGATGTGCATTTGTGTTTATATTTCCATTGTGTCGGTATTTTATACCATTTATTTAAATCGCATTATACTGGTTTTTGTCTCTTTTTCCATTGTGTCTGTATTTTATAAATGATTTGTCTCCAAAGGCGCTAAGTCTGTGCCTTTGAGTTCGGAGATTTTTTCTTTGCCAATGATAGACTTTGTTTTCCTCACTACTACTCATTTTGTTCTATTCGTAATAAGATGAATATACACTTGCCTACTTTCCTTGTTATACCTATTGCCCTCATTTTATGTGCAGTCATCCCATGACTGCATTTATCAAATGCCTTTGTTAAATACGTACACCACAACTGCATTATGGTTTTCTTTCAATGTTTAGCAATTTTGGACAAGCATAATCTTTCTTATCTAAATCCACACTGGTTTACATTGTGTAGTTTATGCTGTTCCACAAAGTTTGCAATTCAATGTCTCATCATCCTGTCAAAGACTTTTATGATATGCAGGCTTTTATGTTATTAGGGATGCTGGTTTAGAATTTCTTGCCAGCATTACTGTCTCTTTTATGGCAAGAAGTTATACCTGCGTTTCTTAAAGCCTCTGGAATTTTACCCAAATCTAAACACTCTCTCCAAAGCACAGTGCTAGTCGTATTTTGCACTTCTTTATAAATAAGAATCCTTGTGATTCAGCCCCAGGTGCTGCATGAGCGGCTATGCTTTCTGTTTCTCTTTCGAAGTCTGTGAGATTACTGATTATGTTAGTTATATAATCTGTGGGGCCTTCAAAGATGACTAAAATATTTCCCTGTATTCTCCACCCTGCGTTCATTTGATTCATATTGGTTTTAGAATTTCGACTGTTTGTTTTTCACTGTAAGAACGTCATACGATTAATAATTAAATTACATAGAATTTCTTGTGATAAAATATTTGTTACTTATATTAGCTTACCTGGAGTATACGTGAAGGGTGTTCCCGGGATCAACGTCTCAGCGGCCTGGTCCATGACCAGGCTTCTTGGACAACTTTTTGTTCCAGTTGTGCTTCCTCTGTCTGATGTGAAATCTTAAGTTTCTGTTCTATTTTGTTAATCTCTCGGTTAAGAATATATTTCTCTCATTGTGATATATTTACGCTTTTAAATATTTTAATTACTTTTTTCTTTTTCTATATAGTCTTCTACGATTTCTTTTTGAATACATGTATGGTCTTCCTTGAAGCTTCCTCTGCTGTACATATTTTATACTTTTATAATCAACTTATCAACTGGGGGTTAAAAGAGTCAGTAAATGTCTAAGGATATGTTTTGCATTGTGTATCTGTGTATTTCCACCCTTTCCCTTGTCTCTCTCGTTTCTCCTGTCCTGGGAAGGAAATACATAAGTTCACTTCCTGTAATGAGCGTATTCCCTCACCTCAACGATAGGAGTCAGGCCAAAGAAGTGACTACTGTGTGTTTACTATAAATTTGGTATTGTAACACCAATAATGGCAGCTGCTGATACCAAGAAGTACCGAGAGTATTCATAAGATTATCTAAAATTTAGATTCATAGCTTCGTTTACCAGTGAAACAATACCTATGTGCCTATTATATGAAAAGGCTTTCAGTAATGATGCCGCAGTACTATTGCTTAAGGCACTATTTATTAAATTGTATTCAAATAATAAATGTTTGGGTGATCGATGAATCTGAAACTTCATGAAGATGTCGATGAGCTGAAGAGTTTGGGGACTCCTGATCTAGGGTATTCATGATTTTTAATAGTTGCACTAAACATTCCTTCTCATACACTTTTTCTGGATTTTTTATACCCCTGAATTTATACTTATTTTGTACCTCTATATATTTTGTGATCAGAGTATATCATATTTGTGAATGTTTTATCTCTGATTATTTCCTTATTGTCCTTGAAGCTCAAACCTAGTGTATTTTTTATTTCTAGTGCGCTCTGTTATCTGTTGGATCAATGCAAACTTCTCACAAAGCTCCTTTAGCTCTCTGGCAAGTATCTCTTGAGCTAATGTACATCCTGGAATTGTCTCAGATGCAACACTGTAATTTTTATTTTCTGTTTAATAATTGTGTGATTGAAATATCCAAAGAGGATAATATTTCCCATTGGATTTTCAAGATTTCCAAGGTAGCAATTTGTCTTCGTTACTTGATCCATGAGCTCCTCAGTCCATGGTATACATTGAAGAAATATTAATAAGTTCTTTTTCTTCCACTTTAATACAGATTCTACTGTATCATTCGATGATCTCATCTGTTTTGTAAATCAAAATGAGTCTCTCACATACAGTTCTACTTCTCTATTTACTCTTTCACACCTATAAACGTTTAAATTTTCTACCCATGTCTCACATCCTTTTATGTGCTTCTGTAAATGCTGCAAATATAGCATTTGTTTTTGTTAAGAGTCCACTAATATATCTAACTCGTCATTTTTATTTTTTAAAATGATGAATATTGGCGAAAAGGAAGGAGGATTTATCGTTTGGGATGCTTGTGTATAGTGTGGATTCTGTTAGTACAGGAATAACTCGAGATGAATATTTTTGTGGTCTTTCCAGTCTGTAGTGAGAGTTGTGGTATGTTTGTCACTTTCTCTTTCTCAACATGTTGTAACACTTTCTGATAAACAAGCATTTATGCCTTGTTCCATAGTTGTAGATACTCCATAGAATGTACACATTTCATCTTTCCTATTTTTTCTGTGCCATTCTCAGTCTCGTTTACTTTAACGTTTACTGGGTTTTCGAGGCTAGCTCCTGTATTTATTTCTAGCGTTAAATGTATTACTGCGCTGTACTGTGTCTTTATTTCTAACCTTTCGTTAAACTGACAGTTTTAGGTTATCCTAGGTAATGTACACTATATATGATAATTGTATTTATGTGTACCTGTGCCTAAATCAACTTCCTTTCTTCCTAATTATACAATTTGTCTTCGTTTCCTCCTTCCACTTTTTATAAATATATTTAATAGGTATGCCAAAAAAAGATCATGCTTGTTGCTTGTTAACTAATATTTAACACTGTTTTGAAGGCCCAGAACTATACTCATTTGCCTTCACAGTTTTATGGGCTAATTGTGGCAGAAAACATGTAATTTTTCTCAGCATATCCCCAAATGGTACTTCCTTGTTTCTCTTGGCAAACAAAAATTTGTCAGCAATGCATTTTTGACTTCTACTGTAATACCTCACATAGGTCACGAGAATATTTGAGCTGCCGAAAATTGACTCATAGAGTTGGAGACAAGCTGAAGCTTAGCTGCAAGTGTTTTTTTTAGCATCATTAACCATATCATCAATTAGTCGTTGAACTTCATTGTCACTTAATGACAGACATTTTAGAATAGGATGAAAGTCTTTTTTCATAAAAGTTTCTGTTCCCTTTGTAATTGCTGGAATTATGGTCTCGTCACCAATTGTATGCGATTTTTGCTTTGCAAAAGTGATGGAGATATTGTACGATGCTTACAGTCCTTCTTTATTATCAATAATGGTAGTTGCTTTGAAAAATGCGTATAAATCTGGTGGATTTTTCTTTATTTCTTTCAGTGCCTTAAAAAACGAGGACTTTATTTTTCTTGTAAGAGAGTTCCTTTCTAAGGTAGTCTTTCATCATCAGAGGTTTCATGGCACCATTACTGAAAGTCTTTTCATAAAATAGGCACATACAGTGCTCGTCACGACATTATGACGGGTGAACGCCCCGGCATAATGCCGTGATGAAAATCAAAGGCCTATCATACAGGGAAGTGTTTTTCGTCAGTGCATTCTGGTGGGTAGCAGTCGTTAGCATGACGTCATGGCCGTCTGCCACGCTTCACAGTGACTTCTCATTGCTCACGTGCTCCCTTTGGTTTTGGGGCTATACATCTTTGATTATGGGTAAAAGAGCTTTACAAAGCTGGGCACCAGACGAAAGAAGTAGTGGAGAATGTTAATATGAGTGAGCGTTCAGCAAGGAGCTGGGTGCAGCGTTTCAAGGCTGGTGGTGGTGTCGAGTTATCGTCTGGGGAACCTCGGCTTGGCCCCTCTAAGAAGACATCTGTTCATATCTTAACTGTGTTAAATAAGCAGCTAGAGAGTAACTGCGCCTGTACCACCATCATCAATATCACCAGCACTACCACCATAAACACCATCACCACCAAGATCATCAGTACTGTTACAACAATCACCAACCCCACGATCATCAGCACTCCAGTACTACCGCAGCAGAGGTACCAACACCACCACAGCGCCAATCCCGGCACGAGCACAACAACAGCACCAATACTAGCACCACAACAGCACAAACACCAGCATTATCACCAGAATACCATCACAGCAGCACCAACACCACCACCACAACAGCACCAACACCACCAGTACAACAGCACCAACACCACCAGTACAACAGCACCAACACCACCAGTACAACAGCACCAACACCACCAGTACAACAGCACCAACACCACAAGTACAACAGCACCAACACCACCACCACAACAGCCTGGTCACAGACCGGGCCGCGGGGGCGTTGACCCCCGGAACTCTCTCCAGGTAAACTCCAGGTAAACCGTTACAACAGCACCAACACCACGACAGCAACACCACAACAACAACAGCACCACCGCAACAACAACAGCACCACCAAACACCAGCAGCACCACCACCACAACAGCAGCACCACCACCACAACAGCAGCACCAACACCATCACAACAGCCCCAGCACCACCACCATAACAGCACCAACACCACGACAACAACACCACCAGTACCACCACCACAACAGTCTCAACACCAACACCACCACAACAACAACACCAACACCACCACAACAATACCACCAACACCACCACAACAACAACACCTACACCACCACCACAACAGCACCAGTACCACCATCACAACAGCACTAGTACCACCGCAACAACAGCCCCAACACCAACACAACAGCACCAACATCACAACAACAGCACCAACACCATAACAGCACCAACACCATAACAGCACCAACGCCACCACCACATCAACACCAGCATCACCACCACAACAGCCCCAACACCAACACCATAACAGCACCAACATCACCACAACAACAGCACCAGCACCATAATAGCACCAACACCACCACAACAACCCCAACACCAACACCATAACTGCCCCAACACCACCACCACAACAACACCAGTGCCACCATCACAACAGCACCAATACCACCAGTACAACAGCACCAACACCACAATACCACCACCACAACAGCACCACCACCACAACAACGCCAACGCCAACACCACAACTGCACCAACACCTGCACGCCTGTGGGAAAATACCTACATCCAGCCAGCAAACACGTCAGTGATGTCAATGATTAAAATGATAATGACAATAATAGTAATAAAAATAATAATAAATTTATCATAATTACTATTATGATTATTAAATTATTATTATTATTATTATTATTATTATTATTATTATTATTATTATTATTATTATTATTATTATTGCTGTTGTTATTATTATTATTATTATTATTATTATTATTAGTATTATTATTATTATTATTGTTATTATTATTATTATTATTATTATTATTATTATTATTATTATTATTATTGTTGTTATTATTATTATTATTATTATTATTATTATTATTATTGCTCTTGCTGTCGTTGTTTTAATTCAGTCATCACAGAATGTTTATCATCAACAATAACTGCTCACCCTCAAGGGAGGTTCTTTGAATCTATTCTCCTCTTCCTTGGATCAAAGTTGAGTAGTGCCTCTTCCCCAGGCACTGTACAACCCATACGTGTTTAGCGCTCCCTTTCTAAGTATAATAACAATAGCAACTGCCAGGGGAAGAAGTGGCAGCCAGTGGAAGATAACTAACACCCGCATACTTACTGCTAGGTGAAGAGTAGCAGCGGGAATATGGTGACTAAGACCCAGGTACCTACTTCCAATTAGATGAACAGGAGCAGCATTTGTAGGGTAACTTAGACCAGGTGAACAGGGGCAGCAGGTGTATGGTTACTAAAACCCAGTTCCCTACTTACTGTTTGGTGAGCAGGGGCAGCAGGTGTCAGGTGGCAAATACCCTGTTACCTTCTTACTGCTAGGTGAACAGTGGCATCAGGTATAAGGTGACTAACACCTAGGTACCTATTTACTGATAGGTGAACAGTGGCAGGTTACTAATACCTACTTGTTGTTAGGTGAACAGTGGCAGAAGGAGTAAGGTGACTAAGATTCAGGTACTTACTTACAGTGAGGTGAACAGGAGCAGCAGCTGGTCAAGACCCATGTAACTACTTACAGTTAGGTAAGCAGGGGCAGCAGGTATATATTGGCTATCACCCATGTACAACCTACTGATAGGGTGAACAGGGGAAGCAGGTGTATTGTGACTAAAACCCAGGCACCTACTTACTGCTTGCTGATCACGGGCAGGAGGGATAAGGTGACTACCACCCGAGTACCTACCTACTGCTAGGTGAACAATGGTAGCAGGCGTGAGGTAAGTGGTACCCAGGTACCTACTTAATGCTAGGTGAACAATAGCAGCAGATGTAAAGTAGCTGGCACCCAGGTACCTACTTACTACTAGGTGAGCAGGGGCAGCAGGTGTATAGTGACTAAAACCATAGGACCTACTTACTGCCTGGTGATCAGGGGCAGGAAGTACCTACATACTGTTCAGTGAACAGTAGCAGCAGGTGTAAGGCAAATGGCACCCAGGTACCTACTTACTGCTAGCTGAAGGCAGATGTATGGTAACTGACACCCAGATACCTACTTTCTGCTAGGTGAACAGCGGCAGCAGGTGTAAGGTCTCCTAATATAGCCCAAATATTTAAAAATAATGATTCTCCAAAACCTCCAAATTAGTTTAAAAGTTAGTTTAATTTAGTAAAATTTGTTTAAATTAAACTTTTTAGTATGTTGCATATAGTTTCGTTTGCCAAGACATAATTTTTAAGAAACTGCAAATAATCAGAAAATTTATATTAGTTTCTCTTAAGCTAAAAAAAGACATTTTCTTTCATAGTTGCACAATAATTATCACAATATTTTGAGGGTTAACTTAATAATAATAATAATAATAATAATAATAATAATAATAATAATAATAATAATAATAATAATAATAATAATAATAATACTTTTGCAAGTACTTGTACTATATATAGAGGCGTAGCGAACGTCAGTGACATACTACATTATAGAAAGCCCCTTGTTATGCAAAGCTTTTCAGGCAAATTAGGTATATTTTGTCCCAGGATGCGACTTATCAGTCGATTAACATTCAGGTACCCATTATACTGACAATAATAATAATAATAATAATAATAATAATAATAATAATAATAATAATAATAATAATAATAATAATAATAATAATAATAATAATAATAATATCTTTATTTACTACAAGTACATGTACAAGGTATGTAGGCCTAGCTGACATCAGTGACATACTACTATATAGAAAGCCCTTTGTTATGCAGAACATTTTAGGCAAATATTACAATATTATCCTGGGTGTAAAGGGGACAAAATAAACACAGCAGAAAAACTTTTGACTTGTATTATCCTTCACCAATTTAGAACAGAAGTATGTACACTATATACACTATGTACAACAATAGGTATTAGTGCACTATACGGTAAGCAAGGCAGAATAGAAGCCACTAGAGAGCAGACCGTGCTTCAACCAGCTCTACAATGGGAATGACAAGGGCAGACAGGTGTGTGGTACCCACAACACCTCTGCGATTGCCAAAACCATCTTCTCATTGGCTGGAACCTGGGTACTGGTTGAACGACGGGGCCCCATCATCAACCCTTAGTACCTGGTTTGCTGGTTGGGGAGATAGCATTTCAATGAGGGTGTGTACATGTGCCGAATAAAGGTTATGTACTCTTTGCATGCCACAGCAAATTAGGTCAGTTTTGTCCCTGGATGCGACCCACACCTGTCGACTAACACCCAGGTACAACACCCTTACAACCGGTGTAAGGAAACACGTCTGATGTTTCTACCCCTTCGCCGGAATCGAACCCAGAAGCTCACCGTGTGAGGTGAGAGCTTTTGCCACTACGTCCTAATGTTTTCCAGCCATACTGGGGATCGAATTGAGTGTGGGGGGATTCTTATATGCCAGATTCACTTTCCGACATAAATATAAAACAGAAATATACTTAGCTTCTGTTGATGGCTCAGACTTATTGCAGCCGCTGTTTAAGGAGTCTCCATCGAATGAGTTAATATTCCCACACCTGAGCTGTCGAATGGTTATAACGTAATTAAAATATGCCTCAAAGGAGCATATATATCCAGCATTTCACATTTGACTGTAAATATGCACCATGGTACTCATTGTTGTTGGGGCGTAGAACCCTTGTGTCAGCGGGGTCAGTTGGTGACCCCAGTCAAATCCCATGTCTACCTGTTAACTGCAGCTAACGTAAGACGACATGAGTATGACTGGACTTACCTGGAGAGAGTTCCGGGGGTCAGCGCCCCCGCGGCCCGGTCTGTGACCAGGCCTCCTGGGTATTGTAACTCAGTCTGTGAGGAGGCTTATGCACTCAGTGTGCATTGAATTGGTGCATGGTGCAATAACGCCTCAGTCTGAGCAAGTGCTTTTACTGCAAATTATCCACGACACCTATGGTGTTGCGGATCAAGACCTGTATAGTGTGGCGCTCAACGGTGCCTATCGTATTTTTGTCAAGTTGAGATCAGCTGAAGCGTATGAACGGCTGGTCGACAAGTACCAGGACGGGAGTGTGGATGTTAACTCGGCGATACGTGTTCGCCTCATCGATGTGTATCGGCACTATACCTGGGTGAAAGTCCGAAATGTACCATTTGAGGCGGACGAGACTGACCTGAGGAATGTATTTGAACAGTATGGAACTGTACACCTGGCGATGGCTGGTAAATGGGCGGATGGGGCGTACGCCAGCTTGCCGGAAGGTACGTTCATGCTCAAGATGACGTTGAGGCATTCCATTCCATCTTACGTCATACTGGACGCATTTAGGACGCAGGTAATGGTGTACTATGCTGGGCAGCGGAAGATTTGTAGGTTATGCGATGCATACGACCATATGGCGGCCCAGTGTGGGAGATGGCAGCGGAGACAGGAACCAGGTAGTGAGACGGAGAAAGAGTCAGAACTGGATGTGGGTCATGCTGATGAATCTTCTGTACGTGGAAGTGGCACTTCCTGGAGTGAGGAAGTGGAGCGTGAGCTGCCACTGGTGGGTACCAGCCCGTCTCTGCCACAGTTAGTGGGATCTGAGGCTTCTACCTTGGAGACCGGGGAGACTGCGCAGAGTGGCGAAGTGCGGGTGGAGGCAGACTTTCTGGGGAAAGAGGAGGAAAAATCCTTTGAGAAAAAGGGTTATGTGGACGACGTGAAGTTGGTGAGAAGTCCTGTGCAGAGTGAGGACGAGCAACTTGGAAGATGGGCGAATATGGAAGATGATTCGCCAGGAGAGGTGAAAGTGATTGAGGTGAATGCTGAGATTCACCGGGAGGCATCCAATGAGTTGGAGATGGATGCAGAGAGTGTCAACCATAAGATGGCGGCGACACAATCCGACTCGGATGATGTTTTGACCCCGGCACAGAGGCTGGGGAAAAAGTCGTAGGTAGATGTGGTACGTGGGAGCCCCAAAGGTACACCTGGTCCAGTGTTGGATCGGGGGAGGCCTAAAGTGGTCAGTGAAGAGAGAGGTGGCAGAAGTAGACATGCTCATAGTGTGTCAGTGAAAGGTGAAATGGGGCAGTGGGTGAAATCACATAAGTAGGTTTCCGGTGTATGACAGTGAATATTAATGGATTGTGTGGGAGTGAGAAGTGTCTGTGGGCACAGGGGTTTTTAAGGCGTTATGCTATAGACATTGTTTTTGTGCAGGAACATAATTTCAAGCTAGGACGACAATAAGAGGTGTATGGGTACAGAGTGTTTGTGATATATTCAGAGCGATTGAAGGGAGGGGTGGGAATCCTGATCCAAGAGACGAGCCCGTTTGTTGTTCTTAGGAGTAAAGGGGGGGGGGTCGTGTGCTACAGATAGATGGGTGGTGGAGAGGTGAGAGGATGGCAGTAGTATGTGTGTATGCGCTGGCTGAGAATGATGTGAGGGTAAAGAATGAATTTGTGAATGATGTATTGGCATATTATTTGAGGTCCTTGCCATCAGTGGCAATAGTTGGCGGTGATTGGAACTGTGTGGTGCGTAGGAAGGATATGGAACCGAGGGGGGCAGGGTGATTTTTGGCAGGTTTAGGGGATCTTTTGCGAGGTGTGGGATTGGGGGATATAGTTGGTGGTGGGGACTGCGAGGTTGAGCACACATTTCATAGTAGGGGTTATGCTGCACGGCTAGATAGGTTGTATGTGACAAGGGGTGTGAGGGTGATAAGGGTGCAGACGCTAAATGTCGTTTATTCGGATCATAGGGCGGTTTATGCGGATTTGAGTTGGGATGGTTTGCCTAAGAGATATTCGAGGTACTGGAAGTTGAATGTACGACTTCTTGGGGAGGGGGGTGGAGGGAGGGGATTTTGAAAGTTTGTGGGAGGACTTATGGGGTGAGGGTAGGGGTGCAGGCGATTTATTGGGGTGGTGGGATGGGGTTGTGAAGAGGAGGATAAGGCAATATTATGCACGAAGGAGAAAGAACGAGGCTTGCATGACATATGGGCTTCAACAGTATTTAGAAGGGCGATTGCAGGGTTGTTATGAGAGGGGTGCTGTGGTAGGTGTGTATCCCATGGAGGAAATTGAAGCATTAAAGCGGCAGATAAGAGACATGCACAATGACAGATTTGATGGGGCAAGGATGCAGGGTGGGTTGGAGGAGGCGATGTGGAGTGACAAGCCGTCGGCCTGTGTGTTAAGGGGCCAGTGGAGGCAATGGAGATTGATACGTTGGTAGTATATGAGAACTTAGGTGGGTACAAGAGGGGTCAGGTGTTGCGAACTACAGAGGGAATGAGTGGTTTTGTGGATAGGTGGTTTGGAAGATATTTGCTGAGTGTAGGAGTGAGCGGTGAGAATTTAGGGAGATTGGGAGGGAATGTACCTTTTGCGCTGAGTGGCAGTGATCGAACGGCGTTGGGTGGGGATATTGAAGAGGGGGATGTATGGAGAGCTTTGGAGGATATAGCAAGAGGTAAAACGCTAGGTATAGATGGGTTACCCTGTGAATTCTATGTGAGGCATTGGAGTGTTTTGAAGAATTTTTTAGTGAAACTGATGAATATGATGAAAAGTGAGGGGTGGATGGGTGAGTTGCAGAGTGCGGCAGTAGTAGTGTTGATTCCAAAAGGGTAAGGCTCCACTACAGTGCAGAACTACAGGGCGTTGTCGTTGCTATGTGCTGATTATAAGATATTCGTGAAAATCTTGGGGAATAGGCTGAAGTGCATGATAGAGTGGTTGCGAAAGGTCAGTATGGGGTGCCTGGGAGGACGATGTATGAGGGGCATGGAATAATAAAAGATTTTGTGGAAAGTATGGAGGGGGAGAATAAGGAAGGGGGAGGTGTCTTAGCATTTGATTGGCAGGCAGCGTATGATTGTGTGGAACGTGAGGTGCTGTGGTATATCTTATGAAGGCAGGGTTTTGGGGAAGAGATGGTGCGTTGAGTTGAGACTTTGTACAATGGGGTGGGTGTATATGTGTGCAGGTGAATGGGAAACTGGGAGAGTGGGGTTCAATTGGTAGGGGCATAAGGCAGGGTTGCCCCCTGTCTCAACTGTTGTTTGTTTGTATACAGGACCCTTTGTACAGGGCAGTGGGGAGATGTTTTGGGGTGGATCATGGTGTGGAGAATGGAAGGATGGGAATAATAGGGTATGTGGATGATACAACGATTCTAGTGAGAAGGGAGGAAAGTTTACATGAGGTGGAGGATGTGATTGGTGGTTTTGAAGGGGTTACAGATTTAAGAGTGAATGTGGAGAAGTCGAAACTATTGGCCTTAGGGAATTGGGTATGGAGGGCAAGCTGGAAAAAAGCTGTGCATTGGTGTGTGGTGGATAGACTAAAGGTGTGTGGGATAGTTTATATTGGGAATGCCAGGGAGGCATGGATGGTTAATTCTGGGATGGAAGTGGATAGGGTGGTGGGTAGGTTAAATGTTTTGCGACCAATGCATTTAATGATACATCAATGTGTAATAGTGGTGAATGTTTTGTTATATAGTAAGGTTTGGCATGTGGCTGCTGTATATCCGTTGGCAGGACCGGACATTAGAAGAATGTTAAAGAAGGTTTTTCGTTATATGTATGGGGTTCCGGGTGTGACTGGTTGGGTAGGAGTGTTGTTATGCTACCAGTCGCTAAAGGTGTATTGGGTTTAATAGATATAAGATTAAGGGTTAAGTGTATATATTTGAAGAGGGGATTTCTCTGAGTGGAAGGTCATGTGGGGAAGGGTGTGCAAGCATTATATGAGGAGACATGAAGGTGGTGGGTAGGATAAGAGATGAGAGTGTGTGAGGGTGTGCTGAGAGCTTTATTGTATGCTAGGGATCCGTCTAGGATACGGGTGGGTGTTCTGGAGCGTGTTGTAGGGGTTAGGGTGACTGCAAAAGCTGAGGGCATATACCCAATGTATGCATGGGGGGACATTTGGGTGAGGTTGCGGTTGGTGCGCATCAGACCACGAGTGAGGGAGGTAATGTTTCGGTTCCTTCATGGCATACTGCTGTCTGGTGTGGTGCTTAGGGAGCGAGGGTTGATGGTGGAGGACGTGTGTCAGGTGTGTGGGGATAGGGAGACAGCTTTCCAGGTAGTATATTTTTGCAAAAATTTGGAGTGTATAAGGAAGTGGTTGGGTGGGGTTTTGAGGAGGATGGGGGGGAGGGAGGGATCTCGGTATTAAGCGCATTGAGCTTAGATGTGGGAGGTGTGGAAGAGTCTGTGCAGCGTGCATTGGCGTACATAATATCGGATTTTGTTTTTGTATCATGGGCCATGAGGGGTAATGGGGATTGGGTGGTGCGAAAGGTCTTGGCGGCGACAATGTACAGAATGCTTAGTCGTAATAGGGAGATATACGGAAGTAGATGGGAAAGGGCTTTTCCTTAAGGGCATCGTAGCATGAATGTCAGAGCCTTGTTGGAGTTGTGAAAAAGGGGGGGGGGGTGCTTTGTAATTCAGGGGTTGCAATGGGCTCGTCTCAGAACTTGGGAACGTACGAGGTGTTCTTTGATGTGGTAGGAATGTGCAGAGTAGTTGTGGTGGGTGTGTTTAAGTAAGTTTGTGGTGGTTTGTATGGAAAAAAGTTGTTCCTATTTTGCATGGTCATGGCACTGAGATTTAATTCGTGCATGTGTTAAGGTGTGAGTTGGCCGGTTTGGTTGGGAGTGGAAGGATGGCATTTTGAGCAAGAAGCTTGTTAAAAGAAAAAGTATACGGTCCTACACAGGCAGTATTGTGAACTGGTTTACTGTTGTTTGTAATGGATATGTTAAATTTGGGATATGTCTAATGTATTATTAGGCCTGGTGGTTGTTTAAATACAAAGGACATGCGGGCGTGATAGTTACGTCGTGAACCAAATGTACTGATAATAATGTGCTATGTAACGTGAGTGTGTAATCTTTGTTATTTTAATAATGTGTTTAGTTTCTCTGTGATGAGATGTGGAGATTGTTATTTTGTCACCTTTATTATACTGTACTTTTTGAGGTGTTTAGTATTATGTCTTTGTATACAAAGTTTAATATACAATACTAATGAGTGTGCAATGAATTGGATTATATGAGAATGTCTTTGTATATAAAGTTTCATATACAATGTAAATAAGTGTGACATTCTTTGGATTATATTGCCTTTTGTGTTATAAGATACTGGCTGTATTTTATGGATATAATAAACCCACTTGTATGTTCAGGTGTGGGCTGTCTTTAGTTTAGTTGCATGTATGTTTGTGTTTGCTGGTTGGGCATTTTGTAGGGGGAATCACACATTTGCAGTTGAACGTGTGTTTCTTATGTACAAGTTTAGTGCTGGGATAGGGAATGTGGAATTGTTTGTTTTCATTATTTAATGGAACACGTATCTTTGTTTATGTAGCCTAAGTATAGCATACATGTATAATGTGTATTCTGTTTTTTTAAATAAAATATAAAAAAAAATCCATACGTCGCCACTTGATACTGGAGTGCCACTTCCCAACGTATCACAACACCTGAAACTAATTCTCTTTGCTGACGACACGACTTATGTCATCTCCCACCCAAATCTTGCCTCACTCAATACCGTTGTTAACGATGAGCTACTAAAAATATCAACCTGCCAATAAACTTCCACTTAACACTGACAAAACCTTCTATATTATGGTTGGTAACAGAGCAGGTGTTGCACAACTGAACATTAAGATCGACAACACTCTTATTGCTAGACATATACAACAGGCGTAGTGTCTAATCGACATGGGCCTAGAACAAAATGGTAACTAACATAATGAGGGAAAATACCTAGGCCTACACCTCGACAGCAACCTGAAATTCAGCACCCATATCCAACACATAACAAAAAAAAAGTATCCAAAACGGATGGGATCCTCTCTATGATACGTTACTACGTATCACAATCAGCCCTACTCACACTATAGTATTCACTCATCTATCCCTACCTCACATATGCCACTTGTGCTTGGGGATCAACAACATCAACCCACTGTAATAACCCAACAAAAAGCCGCAGTAAGGATTATCATGCAATCCAATAATAGGCAACACGCACCTCCACTCTTGAAAGACGTAAACTTACTCACTGTACAGAACATCCACACTTACTACTGTGCAACCTACATTTACAGAACCATAAATTCTTATATTAACCCTGAACTAAAACACTTTCTTGATAATTGTGACAGGACCCATAGGCACCATACCAGACACAAAAATCTTTATGACATTCCTCGTGTCCGGCTAAATCTATTAAAAAATTCAATGGACATAAAAGGGCCTAAAATCTGGAACTCCCTGCCTGAAAACTCTAGAACTGCATACTCAACCACCACTTTCAAAACTACGGTTAAAAAACGTCTTATCTCCCTAACACACCCCCATGGTCAGCTAACTACATGAAAACCACATCTGCTATTACTCGTATCATGAACACATCCAAAACAAAATGCTTACTGTCGATATATGTGATTCCCTATAATTTACATTTGCACTCGCCCAAATGACTGTAAACACAAAATTCCGAATATAGCTATCGCCTAATAAATCTTAAGCTAGTCTTAATAGAAACTGTGTATCGTGCAAAGACAAAACCATTCTCATTACTAAATTTAGAAATTGTAATATTCTTAAAAGTTTTGAACTACCTTACTATTGTAAATCTATTTAATCACTAGGCTCGAGTCTCCTTCAGCCAGAGAACAGTGTTTGTGTATATTTCGCCTGCTCTTGCGAATTCCTTGCATTTTAAATATCTCTAGTACGGCTAATGCATGCAGGGGATGAGATAAAAAGCTGTAAGCCTTCTCCCTGAAAGCTGGCTGCCTTGGATCAAAGTCTAGCGCAAGCTGGACTCCAAGACATTGTCCAGTGTGGGTAGATTGGCAAAGCACTGCGTACCTTGTTCCAAGGTTCGTAGGTTCGAGTCTCCTTCAGCCAGAGATCAGTGTTTGTGTATATTTCGCCTGCTCTTGCGAATTCCTTGCATTGTTAATATCTGCAGTAAGGCTGATGCATGCAGGGGATGAGATGAAAAGCTGTTAGCCTTCTCCCTGAATGCTGGCTGCCTTGGATGAAAGTCTAGCGCAAGCTGGACTCCAAGGCATTGTCCAGTGTGGGTAGATTGGTAAAGCACTGCGTACCTTGTTCCAAGGTTCGTAGGTTCGAGTCTCCTTCAGCCAGAGATCAGTGTTTATATATATATATATATATATATATATATATATATATATATACATATATATTTATATATTTATATATGTCGTGCCGAATAGGCAGAACTTGCGATCTTGGCTTAAACAGCAACGCTCATCTTGTCATATAGGACAAGTGAAAATTTGAGTATGCAATAATTTCGCCAAAATCATTCTGAACCTAACGATAAAAATATATTTCACTGTGTTTGTTTAGTATTAAATTACTGTAAACAAATCTAAAATATATTTAGTTGGGTTAGGATCAAATAAATTGCGCTTGTTATATTGAGGTTAAGTAAGTTTTCTAAGTTCCTTTTGGTGCAAAATTATAAATTTTTACATCAACATTTATGAAAAAAATATATCTTTAAACGTATAAGAGAAAATTTTAGAAAGGACTTAATTTTAAACGAGTTCTTGCTAATTGACCAGTTTTACATATTCGGCACGACACACACACACACACACACACATGTGTATATATATATATATATATATATATATATATATATATATATATATATATATATATATATATATATATATATATATACATATGCAATAAGATCACAGTAAACAGGTGATTTCAGAATATGCAAAACAACCACTGTGAAGGAATAGAGAAATTCCAAGCGCTTTCGTGACTACTCACATTATCAAGGAACAATGAAAGTAGAGCATCAAAGGAAGGTATATAAGAAAGCGCTTGGAATTTCTCTATTCTTTCACAGTGGTTGTTTTGCATATTCTGAAATCACCTGTTTACTGTGATCTTATTGCATTAATGGATACCACACGACACTTCAGAATGTTCTCGATAAGCTTTCCTAATCTTATATCTTTTGTTTACCTCTTATATACCTTCCTTTGATGCTCTACTTTCATTGTTCCTTGAAAATGTGAGTAGTCACGAAAGCGCTTGGAATTTCTCTATTCTTTCACAGTGGTTGATTTGCATAGATATATATATATATATATATATATATATATATATATATATATATATATATATATATATATATATATATATATATATATATATATATATATATATATATATATACAGGGTGTCAACAAAAACACTCCCTGATTTCAAACAGGTATAACATGTAACTTTATTGTAATAATCTTTCACAGTCAGTAGCTTCAGATGCAGGATATCATTCAGTATCATGTGGTATAGGGTAGCATTAAAGGCACTCAATGTGCGCCTCTCTGGTTGCTCGGCAAACATCGTTGCGATAGTTCAGTTCGGTCCCGACGCTCTGCAGCATATCTGGAGTTATCATGCGAACTGCTTCAGAGATTGAAATTTTCAGCTCCTCCAGGGTTGCAGATAGTGGTGGTACGTAAACTGTGCTCTTCACATACCCCCAAAGAGAGAAGTCACAAACAGGTCCTGTGACCTCTGCAAGTATCGTCACATACATGAACACTGTTCATGTATGTGATGATACTTGGAGTGTTCGCAGACTGTCATTTTTCGAATTGTTTTTTAAGAGGACAGGTTTCCCAAATATATAAGCATATTAAATATAAATCTAAAATGGTAAAAAAAAAATGTGATTTATTATATGTAAGCTTCTTACATTGTCTCGGCTTCAAGACAATGTAATATTAATTGCACACTAAATAATGAATATACAAATTAAGTCCAGTTGTGTAGATATTTCACTTTGCCATTATTAAACTGTCTTGTAGTTAGATAAGAGATAAGATAAGATTTCGTTCGGATTTTTAACCCCGGAGGGTTAGCCACCCAGGATAACCCAAGAAAGTCAGTGCGTCATCGAGGACTGTCTAACTTATTTCCATTGGGGTCCTTAATCTTGTCCCCCAGGATGCGACCCACACCAGTCGACTAACACCCAGGTACCTATTTGCTGCTAGGTGAACAGGACAACAAGTGTAAGGAAACGTGTCGAAATGTTTCCACCCGCCGGGAATCGAACCCGGGCCCTCCGTGTGTGAAGCGGGAGCTTTAGCCACCAGGCCACCGGGCCACAGCCACCAGGCCACCGGGCCATGTTTCATATTCATTTGATGTATATTTTTGCCTAAGGTTTTCGCAGATTATTAGCATTTATCAACACCCATGATGATAATATATCTAGTCTTGCTGCTTTCATTGTATGGGATTTTTTTAGCTCTCTCACTTCCTAGTTTATTGCTGGAATTTTCTGTGATCTTTGTGGTTCACTCCTTCCTTTCCGCCGTTCCCATCCTGGAACCTTGTATGATTCCTCAGTGAAAACCTTCATCAGTTCAATTAATTTCTTTCTTCAATCTTATTTCCAGCTCTCTCTCTCTCTCTCTCTCTCATTCTCTCTTTATCTATCTATCTATCAATCTATCTATCTGTCAATCGATCTATTTCACTTTTGCTCTCGCACTCCCGTAATTTTCCTTCTTGTAATCACAAACTGACATTTGCAGCTGCAGAAAGCGACCAACCTGACAGTGTTGGTAGGTGCGGCAGAGTTGAATAGTAACTGGATTGAAGATGAGGAGCAGCATATAGGACCTACGCCCCCACCCAAGGATGACAACAATGCTCCAGACCCCTCCTCGGCGGCGTCCCGAGCATCCACTACACTCCCTCTCCAGGTAATGTCGTACACACACGCGCTCGCACACACACACACACACACACACACACACATACACACACACACACACACACACACACACACACACACACACACACACACACACACACACACACACACACACACACACACACACACACACACATAATAATGGGGAGACCACAACTAGCCCTTGGTTCACCCAAAGATGTAGAGAGGCAAAAACTAAGTGCGTTAGATAATGGAAAAAGTACAGAAGACAAAGGACCCAGGAAATAAAGAAATTAGTCGAAGAGGCAGAAACGAATATGCACGCATAAGGAGGGAGGCCCAGCCCAGCGGCAATACGATAAATGACATAGCATCGAAAGTCAAGTCTGTTGTATAGCCACACCAGGAGGAAAACAACAGTCAAGGACCAGGTAATCAGGCTGAGGAAGGAAGGAGGGGAATTCTCAGAAACAACCAAGAAGTATGTGAGGAGCTCGACTTGAGATTTTAAGAAGTATTTACAGTGGAGACAGGAAGGACTCCAGAAAGTTGGAATAATAGGGAACACCAGCATGGAACACACCAATAAGTGCTGGACGAAACACACACAAACGATGAAGAAGTGAAGACACTGCTAAGTGAACTAGATACCTCAAACGCTGCGGGACTGGACACCAATATCACTGACATGTATAGTATGTGATGAATGGTTTGAAAAACCGACAAGTTGAAGATTGAGACACTTATGCAGCATATGGGAATCTTTATTCAGGAAACGTTTCGCCACACAGTGGCTTCATCAGTCCAATACAAAGAGGAAGGCGTAAGGAGAGGAGGAGAATGAGGTAATCAGTCCCTCAACCTGGAGTCGATGTGTTCAGTCCATCAATCTTGTAGAATGTACAGCATAGGGCCGTAGACGTGGCTTATATACTGTAGTGAGGTGACGTGAAGCAGATGGAGGCGGGGTCATAGTGGTACCATCCACTAGTCGAAGTAGGTCTTCGTCCAAAGGTTGAACAAGTGTTGAAGAATTCTTTGTAACAAGACCCCATGATGCTGCCGTGTCTGACAGTTGTGATGAATGGTTTGAAAAACCGACAAGTTGAAGATTGAGACACTTATGCAGCATATGGGAATCTTTATTCAGGAAACGTTTCGCCACACAGTGGCTTCATCAGTCCAATACAAAGAGGAAGGCGTAAGGAGAGGAGGAGAATGAGGTAATCAGGTTGAGGGACTGATTACCTCATTCTCCTCCTCTCCTTACGCCTTCCTCTTTGTATTGGACTGATGAAGCCACTGTGTGGCGAAACGTTTCCTGAATAAAGATTCCCATATGCTGCATAAGTGTCTCAATCTTCAACATGTATAGTATGCAAAGTCGTGGAGATTATCAGGAGGAAAGTGGTGGAGCACCTAGAAAGGAACAAGCTTATAAACGGCAACCAGCACGGTTTTAGGGAAGGAAAATCCTGTGTCACAAACCTACTGGAGTTTTATGATAAGGTAACGGAACTAAGACAAGAGCGACTGGGGTGGGTAGATAGCATTTTCTTTCACTGCAAGAAGGCCTTCAACACCATTCCACACAAGAGATTAGTACAAAATCTAGAGGATCAGGCACGCATATCAAGAAAGGCACTGCAATGGATCAGAGAATACCTGACAGGGAGACAACAACGAGTCATAGTACGTGACGAGGTGTCACAGTGGGCGCCTGTGACGAGCGGGGTTCCACAGGGGTTAGTCCTAGGACCAGTGTTATTTTTGGTATATGTGAATGAAATGACGGAGGGGACAGACTCAGAAGTGTTCCTGTTTGCAGATGATGTGAAGTTAATGAGGAGAATTAAATCGGATGAGTATCAGACAGGACGACAAATGGACCTGGACAGGCTGCCAGCCTAGTCCCACAACTGGATCCTGGAATTTAACCCTATGAGGCGCATATTAACCAGATAACTGCTGCAGCATATGGGCGCCTGGCAAACCTAAGAATAGCATTCCGATACCTCAGTAAGGAATTGTTCAAGACTCTGTACACCGTGTAGATCAGGCCCATATTGGAAGTATGCAACCCCAGTTTGCAACCCACACCGGGTGAAGCACGTCAAGAAATTAGAGAAAGTGCAAAGTTTCAGGGAAATCGACCTGACGACACTAGAGGACAGGAAGGATAGGGGTCACATGATAACGACATAAAAAATGCTGCAAGAAATTGACAAGGTGGACAAAGACAGGATGTTTCAGAGATGGGACACAGCAACAATGGGTCACAGTTGGAAGTTGAAGTCTCAGATTAGTCAAAGGAAGGAAGTATTTATTTAGCCGTAGAGTTGTGAGGAAGTGGAATAGCCTGGGAAGTGACGTAGTGGAAGCAGGATCCATCGTTTTAAGATGAGGTATGATGAAGCTCATGGATCAGGGAGAGAGAGGACCACTGAAGAGACGGAGCCAGGAGCTGTGACTTGACCCCTTCAACCACAGTTAGGTGAGCACACATTTCATCATCATCCTCGGGCATTGCTGATGTTGCAGGTAATAAGTGTGTGCCCATAAAATAAGGAAGAAGTGTGAATATCTAAAGAATAATGAATATATCTTGGTAGTGTGGTAAGTGACAGTAGTGATGCTAGTTAAAAGAACACGAGTGAGAGAGGATTAACTGAGGTACGACACCTCAAGACGGTACCCAAGGCCCCAACGCTGCCAGACATCACTACCAGGCATCACTACCAGACATCACTACCAGGCATCACTACCAGGCATCACTACCAGACATCACTACCAGGTATCACTACCAGAAACTGCTGCAGGAGCTACTTCTCGACCCCTATGTAGTACCTAATAAGCTGAATTTGCTGAAAAGGCCGAACTCCCTTAAAAATTAAACATTTTCAAAAGAAAAAATCAGAATGATTGCTATTTTTCCATTGAAAATAACTTAAAGATTTCTATTTTTCTATGAAAACTAACTTGAAAACCTCCTCTAACCTCATTTGAGCTAGAAAATTGAATTCACCTAACTTCTGCTATGTGTACCATAGGCCACTTTAAATTCTTTTAATATTACTGAAAATAAATGATATATACTAAATTGTTTTCATTATGCTAAGATTGAATTTGGCAGAGTTATAGCTGATACAGCCTTTCATTCTGGCTATTTGACAGATAACTGACTTGCCAAATAGACCTTACTCACCTGCTGAACTTAAATGGCACGACATAAATATATATATATGCAATAATCGCCAACAAGTGATACAAGATGCAAAACAACAGGTCTTTTGTGGTGCATTAAATACGTCAGTGAGAGCTTGCAATGTTGCAGAAATGAATAGGAAGTCCAAGCAAATTTGTTCAGGGAAATCTTCTAGTTCGAATGAGGTAGGGAGGTAGGAGGCGCCAGGTAGACCAGTTGCCTCATCCAGACCAGTGTCAAGTGACAGAATGATAGAGTATTAAAACAACAGAAAACAGCCTGTCCAAAAGTTCTGACAATGTAGCAATGACCTACCAAACATAACATTAGTGTCATGACAATTATCAAAATGTCGGCGTGACATCAATACAATATAAAAGACTTGAAACTCTGAGTATAGATATATCTGGATATTGTCTCAGGAAGATTCAGTAATATTAAGGAAACTGTTCTACGGCTGGCTCATTTAAAACAAAAGGGAGACATCTATGTTTTACCAAGAGGGAGACGTCTATAGTTTATCTGTCCCACCCAACGCTTGTACAGACGCTGTTCTAATGCAAGAAGGCAGGAAAACGTGCCTTCATTCCTTGTTGTCGAAATATGACACTTAAGACAGTCCAAAGCATTCATATAGTAGTCCAGCTTTAGGTTATACACGATGGTCTCGGTTATAAACGAGTTTGAATAATCCGAATCTATTATTATAATGAATGTTTATCATGTTTTCTAATTGCTGATTCTAAAATGTTTTTTTCCAGCCATGAAGTACAAGAAACTAGGACTCTGGCTTCCGACCAATTTGCGGGATTGTTGCAAATTTAGGTATGGTTGAATATCACATTTGATTCCTGAACTCTTCATATTGAATACCAATGTTGTATCAACCTAACATCCAGAAGTTTGTCAGTCCATCCTACATAAGATAAATTGCAGCTATTGCACCCAATCCTGTAAACACCTCTTGATCAAGGTAATCCTGACCATCCATGAATTCTTACAAACTACTTGTATTTTGAAAATTTTTAGAACATTCAGCAGGACATAAATTCTCATTGTATGGAAGAACCAGCACATTCTTGATCTGTGGAATTATTCTAGGTTCAGTTCTATGATATGTTGTCCTACATGCCAGCAAAGCCGTTTCTACAAACTCCTTATGGTAACAAAGTTTTGTAGCAGTATCGGAGAGTTTCTTAATTTCCTCACCATGAAAGTGGGCTGCACACTCGGTAAGCTCTCAGAAACATAGCGAGAAAGACACTCTTTTTTACTATTGTTTCATGTTGGAATAATAATGAATATATGAACACACATTAGTGGACCTCCTATATACTTAAACATTCTATCAACCCGGTGGATCTGAGCATCTAAGAATGGAAGTTATAAGTCCACTTCTTTCTCAAGGGTGAATTAAATGGACTACTCTAACCATGAAACAAGTGTCTTTCTCACTGTTTCTGTGAACTTACCTAATTTGTAGCCCAAAGTTTCTTAATGAATTAATTAGGTAAATCTTAGATTTTGCTACGAAACTACATTACCCTAAGGAGTTTGTAGAAACCGTTTTCCTGGCAGCTAGGAAAATTTAGAATATGACTGAACCTAGAATAGCTCCTCAGATCAAGAATGTGCTGGTTCTTTAATTCAATGAGAATTTATCTGACAGACTGAATGCCTTAAAAACACATACAAGTAATTTTTAACAGATCTTGAATGCTCAAGATTAATTTGCTCAAAAATTCACTTAAACTCTGTGTTTGCTTTGTATGCAGTAGTGGGTACAATGGCTACAACTTATTTGTAATTGGAACAGACTGGCAAACCTCTAGATGTTAGGATAACACATCACCATCATTCGGCATGAACAGCTCAGGAATCAAGTGCGATATTCAACCACACCTGAGTTTGCAACACTCCCACAAATTGGTCATAAGCCAGAGTCCTAGTTCCTTGTACCTCATGGCTGGAAAGAAATGTTTCAGAATTGACATTTACAAAACATGATAAATGTTCATTATAATAGTTTCAAAATACTCAAACTCAATTCATTATAATTCACACTACCATACATAACTTAAAGCTGGATTACTATATGAATGCTTTGCATTGTCTTAATGGCATAAATCCACATTGAAGAAATAGGGCCTGTATTAGACCAGCATCTGCTCAAGAGTTGGGTGGGATAGACAAACTATAGACGTGTACCTCTTCATAAACCATAGATGTCTCCCTTTTGAATTAAATGTGTTGGCCATAAACCCATTTCCTTAATATTACAGATTTTTCCTTAAATAATTTCCAGACATATCTATATTCAGAATTTAAAGTTATTTATATGGTATCGAAGTCTGACCGAATTTTTATAATTCTTATGTTCACTAGGTCATTAGTACATTATCAGTGTTTGGAGGCTGGTTGTCTTCTAATCCTTTAATACTGTATTTTTCTGGCACTTGGCACTAGTCTGCCTGGGATAACTGGTCTGACAGGCAAGTGGTCCGCCTGGTGTCTCCTACCTCCCTACCTCTTTCAAGCTAGAACGTTTCCCTGAACTAGTCTTCTTGTTCTTTGGACTCATATTATTCGCCTGTTCTGCGAATGTGGTGCCGAATATTTAAAACTGGTCAGTTAGTAAGAACTCATTAAAAATTAAGTCCTTTCTAAAATTTTCTCTCATTCGTTTAAAGATATAACTTTTTCATTAATGTTAATGTAAAAATTTATAATTTTGCACCAAAAGAATCTTAGAAAACTTACCTAACCTTATTATAAAAAGAGCAATTTATTTTAGCCTAATCCAACTAAATATATTTTAGATACGTTTACAATAATTTAATACTAAGCAAAAACAATGAAATATATTTTTCTCGTTAGGTTCAGAATGATTTTTGCGAAATTAATGCATACACAAATTTTCGCTTGTCTTATTAGGCAAGATGAGCGTTGCTATTTAAGCCGAGATCGCAGTTTTACATATTCGGCACGATATATATATATATATATATATATATATATATATATATATAGAGAGAGAGAGAGAGAGAGAGAGAGAGAGAGAGAGAGAGAGAGAGAGAGAGAGAGAGAGAGAGAGAGAAAGAGAGAGAGAATGTGTGTGTGTGCGTATCTTCGTGGTTGAGTTTGAGCTCAACATGATGATGATTTGAAACACATCCCATTCTTGACTTAAAGCTTGAGTTCTCATCCAATCAGGTTGTGGACACCAACTCGACCTCTCTAGTGACACCACGGCTGACACAGTCTCCCGTTTGTCACACACATGAGCCGGAGACCTGCACACCCACTTCCTGCCTTAACGGTGGGAGGTGTGTAGCCTATCCCAGTGGAAGCAGGTAATGCCATGCATATTCAAACAAAGACAAGAGTTGTATGTTTAATGTCACATTTAGTTATCACATACACAGGTTTTTATTATACTTCTCTCAGGACGCCATCTGTAACTGAATTGTATTCCAGTGAAAAAGTAGTGAGTGAACGGGTATCATGCATATTTTGTAGGTCGCAACGGGACTCTGCCAGAGCGAGCCTTTTTTTTATTTTATTCAGATTCCTGTGGAGGAATTGAAGCCGAACTACCTGGAATTGCAATAGAACAAAGTTCTTCAAAATATATAGAGAGCATTTGAAATTCTTTTTCTTTTGGCAAGCATTGTTTTATAGCTGACCACCCTAATCTATAATTATACATTATAATCAGAGTGAGGAGGCTTTCTTTGGGCTAGCGTAATACTCTAATACCTCTAATTCCTTTATATAAGAGGACTTAATGTGAGAATTTTTCTAGCCTCGGAAGTATATTATGTAAGGCTTCAGTCTCAACATTATTTAATGTATATTAAGGATTAACACCCTCAATCAGTTTCTCAGGATGTTGGGTAAACTAAACTGCCATGGCGTAAGTCTCTCTCCATAGTTATCAAACCACCCTAGTACTGCAGCACCATCCGTTGTTACTGTTTGGGCTGAACTACATGTAACATAATGTAATGTATAGCAGCATATGTTTGAAAGCCAACAAATTTCTCAAAAGTAACAGTGATGTGGAAAATTGCATTTATCTGAATGTAACTAATTATGTACATAACAGTAAATGATAACAAAGATAATTATTATTTATCAATGTTACATAGACAAGTAGGAATCTGGGACACCTAGGTCGCAAAAAATGTCCCCCTTCGATACCTACCACTGTCATAACCACAAGTTGCTCTGGACCTATTAATTAAATGAATTATACATCAGGAATTCTGGTAAATATATAAATTTGTAGACTGTATATTAAAAAATGATTATATATAACCACAATTACATAACAGAAGGAAAATATATCTTAATATCACTCACCAATTTGACTGGATATTAAGTTGTATCATACTCAGAAAAACCTCACTAACTAAATTTATGAAAACACTTGCCAGAATTATACACAAATCTAGAGAGCCTATCTGAGGTTCCTGGAGCTGTCTTGTCCAATCGTCTGATATCTCAAGTTATGCAGGAATGCATGTCCAACAATTTCGCCTCCTATTTGAGAGGTGTCAGCCCAGTTTCAACCTCTAGAGCACGAAAATTCCTTCCCATCACACCAACGTTGTACACAATTCAAAACCAAGATGGCGAGTCTCGTCTGCGCAGACGCAGGCTTTCCGTTTTCTATGACATAAATATTATTAAATACAGTATGGCCATCTATTTACATATAAATACTGAATTTCTGGAAAATATATACAGTATTTTCCACAAGTGATGCCATAATCATTCACTGAAGTGACTTACGCCTTTCATCCGAATCTGTGAGGTAATTGCTATGCAATCCCCGAACTAGCATGGTTGTCGTTGTAATATGCTGGTGAGTGGCCTGACACAAGACCAGTGATTGCATTATGATTTTGCCCTAATACGAGGAAAGTGTCACTAGTATTTGACATTGTCTTGCTGTAGTGAATTGTTCTAGGGCATTAGTCATTTAGATCTCGCAGTGAGTTGACTCCGGACATAATTTTATTAACCACATATGATAAATCCCCACCATCAGAATCATTAGTTTCTACAACTCTGATTGTTTAGCTTGTCCTTGTTCTATCTAGTAGGCCAGGCTCAGCTGCAACGCTAATTCTAGCTGCTTCACATCACTTCTGCATAAAGCATGCTTATGCTTTATGCTTGAGGGAGTGAGCACCTACCAAGGGTGATGTGCTGATCACGTTAACACTACCTCTATTGTCGTTAGTATTCGCCTGTATTCAGCTGAAGAAGTCTTTGGTGGAGACGAAACGTTTCAGCAAGAAAAATCCCCAAGTGTCACATATGCATCATAATAGGGATCACTGTACATTTTTCCTGCTAGTCAATATAGTGTGATGTAACTCTTTGCATTGCACCTCATAACTCTCTGAACTTATTCTGCGCGTGGCAGTCAAACTAACACGTAATATTTATATATTATTATATACTATATATCTTTTCTAACGTAACATAATTGTAACATAATATTTATACAAGGCATATAGAGTTTTCTAGTTCACTACTCGTTTATCTTATTATTATTGATAATTCACTGCATGAATACATCTGATAAGTTGTTAATGGAGAGTGCTACAGTTCATGCTTGATCATTCTACAGCTTCCTGCTGAATTCGCAAAACCAAAAATGAAAATATAAACTTAAGTGTTTATACTATCTTACGATCATATAAAACAATGAAGATGTAACTAAAACCATTATATGCTGATTATCTTGGCAGCCACCTTGATCTTTTGCCATTTATGAAAAGTGTTAATTCCCTTCTGCTTATTTTTGGTATAAATATTTCATTCTGCATATTCGCCTTTGAGAGAATCACTCGAATCGGAAAGATTTTATCTACTTAAAATAGCAAGTTATTTCCTCTTCTGTGTTTCCCCTCAATCTCCATTTGCTTTACGTGGAAGAAAATTGTCTCTTATGTTTGAGTTTTGTCCATATTTTGTCCTGTCTCTTTATCCTTGGTCAGCATTATGATTCTTTTTTCCTTAAAAAACTGCCTAGTGCACGCACTACTTGCCCTAGGTTGCAACGCTCGACCTGTGTGTAGTAACCAACTTTTTTTTTATGAACATCGAGTAGTTATGGGGATTAAACTAATTCCATGTCTCATTTGTCTAGTCTCAACTACTGTACATTTAAACTTATGTATAAAGAGTGCTTCCAGAATTTCTTAGTCTAGGTCATTACTCTTCCTGAATCATTTGCGTCATTATAGTCCTGATATGCTTCAATCAATCAATCAATCAATCAATCAGAATCTCAGGTAAGACCCACAAGTGGGTGAGCGGCGAAGTGGGGACAGACGAAGAATGACAGGTGAGAGGAACGCCCGAAGTCGTAGAAAATGAGCCGGGGCAAGACCCAGCAGTTAGGTATTGTAAAACATATAAAAGCGAGGAAAGAGCAGAAGAAGCATCTGCTGAGTGCTGGATGCATGCTTAGTTCTTGAGTTTGGAGATCTTGGTGACGAGAGGGCACCAGAAAGGCAGGATGATCAGTTGGAGGTGGAGTAAGGCAGCAGTTTCAAGGGGATTGGTCGATGGATTCAAAGGTATCAGCTTCATGGTGATTGGTCAAGGAGATTTTATTTCTGGTCGGTGGTAGATGAGCCGTTCTTTAGGCTTTTGTACCTAGATTTTGAGATGTGTAGAATATGTATCTTGCTTTGCTTGTTTTGTAATTCTACGTTTACAATGGCCAGAAATTCGGTGATGGTACATTTTTTGGCAAGGAGAAATAGAATGTTATGTCAGTCCATCTAAGGTATGGAGGAGGTTCAACTTTTTTGTCCTCCTTCATTTCTTCTGATTGTTCTTCTTGTTGGAGTGGATGGGGTGTGGCTTCTGATTGGTCTCGAGTAATGGCGGTGGAGGCTTCTGGTGGTTCAAGTGAACTTGTTGATTGGTCGACTTTAGTGGAGAGGTGTAATGTTGGTGGAACAGCAGGGTGGGAGGCGGTGGTCGGGGCAGCAAGAGCGGTGGCGTCGCTGGTTGTGGAAGGTGCAGGAGCAGTTGCTTGGGTAGAAGAAGATAGGTCAGCAGGAGTAGTGATGTTAACGACGTTAGGAAGAATCCGGATGACGTCAGCTGAAGATGTAGAGTCTGGGAAGACGAAGGCTGGCATGTTGTTAAGTCGGAATAGTTCGTTAATGGTGGTGCTGAACGTGCCTGGGTTGGCTGCAGTCGCAAGGTGCGCATACGCGGCTCCCTTGGAGGGAGCCGCGTCCTGAAGTGTAGCTTGTGTAGCTATTGTGTAGCTTGAAGAATTTTCTTGGTATCAGACTGCAGTCTTGTTATGGCTGCATATGGCGGCGGTTTGGGGCTGCTCTTCTTAGCTTCTTCTTTGATCTTCTTAGAAAGCACCTCCTTCTGTAGTGGGCATTTGGCTGCCTCGCAGTTGAGGCAGGTTGGAGTGGCATTGGTGGTGGGACATGCTTTCAAATTATGACCGTCCTTTCCGCAGCTGGGACAGAATTTCTTCTTTTTAATGGGACAGTCAGTCATCGAGTGGTGGTAAGAATAACAGTTCCAGCAGGGTGAGGCATGAGTGAAAACGTTCTGCTCGATGTACCATGGATGAATATGGTACTAGGAGATGACTAGGCCATCAGAAAGCGCTTTGGTAGCCATATCGATGTTGCAGAAGGTGAGTTTGACCATTGAAGAAGCGTTTGGAATTTTGGTAATGTTGTCAATCAAGGCCCAAGTGCTTTGTTCCTCGATAGAGGTCTTCAGGTCAGCAGTTGATAGGGAAGTGATCATCTTGTTCAACCGCTTCACAAAAACAGAACGCTTTGCCAGCAGGAAATGTGAAAGAGAGACGCTGAATTGTCGGTCACTGAGTGTCTTCACTGCGATGAAGAAGCTTCATTATCGTCAGTACAGACGACAATGAAGGAGTCTTTCAAAGAGTGGATAGCTGTAAATTTTACCTGCAAGCAGGTCTTTACAGAGGCAGCTAGGGCAAGTTTGGTAGTCACTGATAGCTCCACTGGACGGCTTAATCTTTACACAATGAGCAAGCAACGTGAAAGAGTAAAGGCGATGACTAAAGAACAGAAATTCCCTTCCCCAAAGTGGAGCGTAGGGTGACTGTAAAGATGAGTCACAGCTTCTGCGACCGCAGAAGGCGAGGTCTACAGAAATATGCTCCAGTGTCTCCAGTTTCTGTCTGTGAAACTTTCTGACCCTGTCTGCCCTGTCAAGTCCTTTAAGTATTGTGTATTTAGTAAACATATCTCTTATAGCTCTTTGATCCACTAAGGTCATCCTGCTCAAACCATACCCCCGTGTCATTACGATTTCTTGAGTCATCCTGCTCGTTTCTATAAATTTCTCTTCCCAGTCTCCTTGCACTTCTCCACAAATTCTCCAATTCTTTTACATAATCATGTCTATGCACCAAGCTGTAACTGTGATTATATGATAAATTTGACATATATCGTACATAGAGTTTCACTTCAGGTGTGTGTGCCCTGGCGCGTCTTGGGGTTCACGGTGTAAAGTGCTGGCGAGAACCTTCTCAGGATCTGGGTGGGTGTGGGTTGATCCTCTCCCACTTTGCCTCCCCACCACCCTATCAATCCGCCTCCTCACACAACGCCCGAACGCCCTCATCCTCTATTCCGGACCACTGGCGCCGGCGTCTCAACGCCAACACGCCACGCCGACACCCATGATCGCTCTGCAGATCGTCAATGGGCTCCCGCAACTGCTGGTAGAAGGAAGAGGAGGTTCACTTAGGCTCAGGATCAACACAACACTTCACGATGGAGATTGGCACTCCATCCATCTCTATTTCACCTCTCAGGTAACACCGATTTCATTATCGAAGAACAGTATAGTTTTCTTCGTATGTTATTTGTGAATATTTATCGTGTACGTAAGTTGTCAATGAAAGTTTTTTGTTGTCATTAAAAGTACTTTACGTGCACCTTTTACTCTCATTGAAATTGCTTTCCATGTAACATTTTTTGACTGAATATTTTGTGTACATGTAAGCTGTCTCCAAGAGCTTAGTACGCACGTATGCTGCTTGTGATTCCATTGTGTGCACGAATTTTTTTTATGAGTGCGTTGTGTGTATGTATGTCTATGTTTTGTGTGCATGATGTCGGCGAATGTTTTATGGAAATATATTTTGTGTATGTGTGCTTTACGTGTTTCTGTATTTTCTGTGAGGGCTCTATGTTGTCGTATGGTGTCTGTGAGTGCTTTCCATACACCTTTTTTGTCTGAGTGGTTTACATGCACACATTTTATGTTGTATGCGAGTGTTTTTGTGCATGCTTGCTTCCTGTAAGTGTTTTATGTTCACATATGTTGTCTGTTATGATTTTCTGCGCGTACTTTCTCTGAGAATTCGTCTGTGTTATGGTAAAAACGTGAGTGTTTGACTCTATTCATATTCATATAGTTTATTTGGGCATGATACATAGTTGTACAAGGAATTATAGTAGTTGGGTGTACATGCCAAAAGCCCCTTGTATGCAGAGCATTATGGGTTTATAGGTTTGTTCTTGAGTGGATAAATGTACAGTTGGGGAAGAAAGGTTCCCCGACTCTCTGCGGTGTATCAGTGACATCAGGCAACTCAGACTTACTAAACAGAGAAGAAAAGCCTAATTTCATGAATAAATGAACGTAGCTTGTAACGATGATGGTGACTGACAAAATTAATAGTCGGTTCTTTCTGTGCATCAATACAAACCTTACTGTAGGAATGCAAACATGAATTAATTACCGTTTGGATATGATATCCAAAATTATGAGACCATAAATATTATTTTAAAAGATGACCAAATATATTGAAAGGAAAGTGTTATAATGAGAGACCTGTAATCGTCATACATCAGTTATATCTCCTGATGCGAGTCATAATGATTTTGGACGGCTTGAGTGAAAGTGTGAAGCTTAAGTTTATTTAATTATGCTTAGCAGAATATTGGTGATTCGTTCAACATATAATTCCATAAATATCACTCGTTCGTGGTTACAATGCTATATATACTGCTTGTGGAGGCTAGTACACCAAACGGGGAGGAGAATGAAATAAGCTCTGAGGCACATACACCATCGTATATCCTCGGATCACGCACCTAGCTCTGCTGGGTGCGTGATTCTTGTAGGATTGTATGGTCCAGTGGGTTAGAGCGTCGTGAACGACGCTGGGAGAAAATTCCCTAGAATTTTCCCTGAAGCAAGTTTATTCTTTTCTCTGAGGATGAGGGTCCCTATAACAGTTCTAGTGGTACCTCCCTACATTAATATATATATATATATATATATATATATATATATATATATATATATATATATATATATATATATATATATATATATATATATATATATATATATATATATATATATATATATGTCGTGCCGAATATGTAAAATTGGTCAGTTAGTAAGAACTCATTTAAAATTAAGTCCGTTCTAAAATTTTCTCATATACGTTTAAAGATATATTTTTTTCATTAATGTTAATGTAAAAAAAATTAATTTTGCACCAAAAGAATTTTAGAAAACTTACCTAACCTTATTAAAACAAGAACAATTTATTTTAGCCTAACTCAGCTAAATATATTTTAGATTTGTTTACAGTAATTTAATACTAAACAAACACAGTGAAATTTATTTTTTTCGTTAGGTTCAGAATGATTTTGGCGAAATTATTGCATACACAAATTTTCACTTGTCCTATATGGCAAGATAAGCGTTGCTATTCAAGCCAAGATCGCAAGTTCTGCCTATTCGGCACGACATATACATATATATATATATATATATATATATATATATATATATATATATATATATATATATATATATATATATATATATATATATATATATATATATATATGTCGTGCCGAATATGTAAAACTGGTCAATTAGCAAGAACTCATTTAAAATTAAGTCCTTTCTAAAAATTTCTCTTATACGTTTAAAGATACATTTTTTTCATTAATGTTAATGTAAAAATTTATAATTTTGCAAAAAAAGAATCTTAGAAAACTTACCTAACCTTATTATAACAAGAACAACTTATTTTAGCCTAACCCAACTAAATATATTTTAGATTTGTTTACAATAATTTAATACTAAACAAACACAGTGAAATATATTTTTTACGTTAGGTTCAGAATGATTATGGCGAAATTATTGCATACACAAATTTTCGCTTGTCCTATATGGCAAGATGAACGTTGCTATTTAAGCCAAGATGGCAAGTTCTGCCTATTCGGCACGACACTCACACACACACACACACACACACACACACACACACACACACACACACACACACACACACACACACACACACACACACACACACACACACACATATATATATATATATATATATATATATATATATATATATATATATATACAAACACTTATTTCTGGCTGAAGGAGACTAGAACCTACGAACCTCGGAACAAGGTACGCAGTGCTTTACCAATCTACCCACACTGGACCAATACCTTGGAGTCCAGCTTGTGCTAGACTTTGATCCAAGGCAGCCAGCTTTCAGGGAGAAGGCTTACAGCTTTTCATCTCATCCCCTGCATGTATCAGCCTTACTAGAGATTTTAACAATGCAAGGAATTCGCATGAGCAGGCGAAATATACACAAACACTGTTCTCTAGATGAAGGAGGCTCGAACCTACGAACCTTGGAACAAGGTACGCAGTGCTTTACCAATCTACCCACACTGGACCAATACCTTGGAGTCCAGCTTGTGCTAGACTTTGATCCAAGGCAGCCAGCTTTCAGGGAGAAGGCTTACAGCTTTCATCTCATCCCCTTCATGCATCAGCCTTACTAGAGATTTTAACAATGCAAGGAATTCGCATGAATAGGCGAAATATACACAAACGCTGATCTCTGGCTGAAGGAGACTCGAACCTACGAACCTTGGAACAAGGTACGCAGTGCTTTACCAATCTACTCACACTGGACCAATACCTTGGAGTCCAGCTTGCGCTATACTTTGATCCAAGGCAGCCAGCTTTCAGGTAGAAGGCTTACAGCTTTCATCTCATTTCATCCCCTGCATGCATCAGCCTTACTAGAGATTTTAACAATGCAAGGAATTCGCCTGCTCATGCGAATTCCTTGCATATATATATATATATATATATATATATATATATATATATATATATATATATATATATATATATATATATATATATATATATATATATATATAATGTCGTGCCGAATAGACAGAACTTTCGATCTTGGCTTAAATATCAACGTTCATCTTGCCATATAGGACAAGTGAAAATTTGTGTATGCAATAATTTAATAAATATGTCATAGTGTTTGCTTACGTGTCTTTCTAAACCAACTTGTCGGTATTTATTACCAAGGTTTATACCAGTTTTTAAACTGCAACATTAACACCCCTCCTTCAGAGTGCAGGCACTGTACTTCCCATCTCCAGGACTCAAGTCCGGCCTGCCGGTTTCCCTGAACCCCTTCATAAATGTTACTTTGCTCACACTCCAACAGCACGTCAAGTATTAAAAACCATTTGTCTCCATTCACTCCTATCCAAGCCCCTCGCACACAAAACCTCCTTTACCCCTCCCTCCAACCTATCCTAGGCCGACCCCTACCCCGCCTTCCTTCCACTACGGACTGATACACTCTTGAAGTCACTCTGTTTCGCTCCATTCTCTCTACATGTCCGAACCACCTCAACAACCCTTCCTCAGCCCTCTGGACAACATTATTGGTAATCCCGCACCTCCTCTTAACTTCCAAACTACGAATTCTCTGCATTATATTCACACCACACATTCCCCACAGACATGACATCTCCACTGCCTCCAACCTTCTCCTCGCTGCAACATTCATCACCCATGCTTCACACCTATATAAGAGCGTTGGTAAAACTATATTCTCATACATTTCCCTCTTTGCCTCCAAGGACAAAGTTCTTTGTCTCCACAGACTCCTAAGTGCACCGCTCACCCTTATCCCCTCATCAATTCTATGATTCACCTCATCTTTCACAGACCCATCTGCTGACATGTCCACTCCCAAATATCTGAATACATTCACCTCCTCCATACTCTCTCCCTCCAATCTGATATCCAATCTTTCATCGCCTAATCTTTTTGTTATCCTCATAACCTTACTCTTTCCTGTATTCACTTTTAATTTCTTCTTTTGCACACCCTACCAAATTCATCCACCAATCTCTGCAACTTCTCTTCAGAATCTCACAAGAGCACAGTGTCATCAGCAAAGAGCAACTGTGACAACTCCCACTTTATGTGTGATTCTTTATCTTTTAACTCCACGCCTCTTGCCAAGACCCTCGCATTTACTTCTCTTACAATCCCATCTATAAATATATTAAACAACCACGGTGACATCACACATCCTTGTCTAAGGCCTACTTTTACTGGGAAATAATTTCCCTCTTTCCTACATACTCTAACTTGAACCTCACTATCCTCGTAAAAACTCTTCACTGCTTTCAGTAACCTACCTCCTACAGCATTCACCTGCAACATCTGCCACATTGCCCCCCTATCCACCCTATCATCCGCCTTTTCCAAATCCATAAATGCCACGAAGACCTATTTAGCCTTACCTAAATACTGTTCACTTATATGTTTCACTGTAAACACCTGGTCCACACACCCCGTACCTTTCCTAAAGCCTCCTTGTTCATCTGCTATCCTATTCTCCGTCTTACTCTTAATTCTTTCAATAATAACTCCACCATACACTTTACCAGGTATACTCAACAGACTTATCCCCCTATAATTTTTGCACTCTCTTTTGTCCCCTTTGCCTTTATACAAAGGAACTATGCATGCTCTCTGCCAATCCTTAGGTACGTTACCCTCTTCCATGCATTTATTAAATAATTGCACCAACCACTCCAAAACTATATCCCCACCTGCTTTTAACATTTCTATCTTCATCCCATCAATCCCGGCTGCCTTAACCCCTTTCATTTTACCTACTGCCTCACGAACTTCCCCCACACTCACAACTGGCTCTTCCTCACTCCTACAAGATGTTATTCCTCCTTGTCCTATACACGAAATCACAGCTTCCCTATCTTCATCAACATTTAACAATTCCTCAAAATATTCCCTCCATCTTCCCAATACCTCTAACTCTCCATTTAATAACTTTCCTCTCCTATTTTTAACTGACAAATCCATTTGTTCTCTAGGCTTCCTTAAAGCTGAACACTCTAACACTACATTTTTAAACCTACCCCATACCTCTTCGACCCCATTGCCTATGCTCTCATTAGCCCATCTATCCTCCAATAGCTGTTTATATCATACCCTAACTGCCTCCTCTTTTAGCTTATAAACCTTCACCTCTCACTTCCCTGATGCTTCTATTCTCCTTCTGTCCCATCTACCTTTTACTCTCAATGTAGCTACAACTAGAAAGTGATCTGATATATCTGTGGTCCCTCTATAAACATGTGCATCCTGAAGTCTACTCAACAGTCTTTTGTCCACCAATACATAATCCAACAAACTACTGTCATTTCGCCCTACATCATATCTTGTATACTTATTTATCCTCTTTTTCTTAAAATATTTGTTACCTATAACTAAACCCCTTTCTATACAAAGTTCAATCAAAGGGCTCCCATTATCATTTACACCTGGCACCCCAAACTTACCTACCACACCCTCTCTAAAAGTTTCTCCTGCTTTAGCATTCAGGTCCCCTACCACAACTACTCTCTCACTTGGTTCAAAGGCTCCTATACATTCACTTAACATCTCCCAAAATCTCAAGCCCTCCTCTGCATTCCTCTCTTCTCCAGGTGCATACACGCTTATTATGACCCACTTTTCGAATCCAACCTTTACTTTAATCCACATAATTCTTGAATTTACATATTCATATTCTCTTTTCTCCTTCCATAACTGATCCTTCAACATTACTGCTACCCCTTCCTTTGCTCTAACTCTCTCAGATACTCCAGATTTAATCCCATTTATTTCCCCCCACCGAAACTCCCCTACCCCCTTCAGCTTTGTTTCGCTTAGGGCCAGGACATCCAACTTCTTTTCATTCATAACATCAGCAATCATATGTTTCTTGTCATCCGCACTACATCCACGCACATTCAAGCATCCCAGTTTTATAAAGTTTTTCTTCTTCTCTTTTTTAGTAAATGTCTACAGGAGAAGGGGTTACTAGCCCATTGCTCCCGGCATTTTAGTCGCCTCATACGACACGCATGGCTTACGGAGGAAAGATTCTTTTCCACTTCCCCATGGACAATAGAAGAAATAAAGAAGAACAAGAGCTATTTAGAAAAAGGAGAATATCCTAGATGTATGTATATATATATATATACATGTATATATGCATGTGTGTGTCTGTGAAGTGTGACCAAAGTGTAAGTAGGAGTAGCAAGATATCCCTGTTATTTAGCGTGTTTATGAGACAGAAAAAGAAACCATATAGTATATATATATATATATATATATATATATATATATATATATATATATATATATATATATATATATATATATATATATATATATATATATATATATATATATATATATATATATATATATATATATATATATATATATATATATATATAATATATATATATATATATATATATATATATATATATATATAATATATATATATATATATATATATATAGTATATATATAGTAGGTTGGTAGACAGCAACCACCCAGGGAAGTACTACCGTCCTGCCAGATGACTGTGAAACAAAAACCTGTAATTGTTTTGCATGATGGTAGGATTGCTGGTTTCTTTTTCTGTCTCATAAACACGCTAAGATAACAGGGATATCTTGCTACTCCTACTAACACTTTGGTCACACTTCACAGACACGCACATGCATATATATATATATACATACATCTAGGTTTTTCTCCTTTTTCTAAATAGCTCTTGTTCTTTTTTATTTCTTCTATTGTCCATGGGGAAGTGGAAAAGAATCTTTCCTCCGTAAGCCATGCGTGTCGTATGAGGCGACTAAAATGCCGGGAGCAATGGGCTAGTAACCCCTTCTCCTGTATACAATTACTAAAAAAGAGAAGAAGAAAAACTTTATAAAACTGGGTTGCTTAAATGTGCGTGGATGTAGTGCGGATGACAAGAAACAGATGATTGCTGATGTTATGAATGAAAAGAAGTTGGATGTCCTGGCCCTAAGCGAAACAAAGCTGAAGGGGGTAGGAGAGTTTCAGTGGGGGGAAATAAATGGGATTAAATCTGGAGTATCTGAGAGAGTTAGAGCAAAGGAAGGGGTAGCAGTAATGTTAAATGATCAGTTATGGAAGGAGAAAAGAGAATATGAATGTGTAAATTCAAGAATTATGTGGATTAAAGTAAAGGTTGGATGCGAGAAGTGGGTCATAATAAGCGTGTATGCACCTGGAGAAGAGAGGAATGCAGAGGAGAGAGAGAGATTTTGGGAGATGTTAAGTGAATGTATAGGAGCCTTTGAACCAAGTGAGAGAGTAATTGTGGTAGGGGACTTGAATGCTAAAGTAGGAGAAACTTTTAGAGAGGGTGTGGTAGGTAAGTTTGGGGTGCCAGGTGTAAATGATAATGGGAGCCCTTTGATTGAACTTTGTATAGAAAGGGGTTTAGTTATAGGTAATACATATTTTAAGAAAAAGAGGATAAATAAGTATACACGATATGATGTAGGGCGAAATGACAGTAGTTTGTTGGATTATGTATTGGTAGATAAAAGACTGTTGAGTAGACTTCAGGATGTACATGTTTATAGAGGGGCCACAGATATATCAGATCACTTTCTAGTTGTAGCTACACTGAGAGTAAAAGGTAGATGGGATACAAGGAGAATAGAAGCATCAGGGAAGAGAGAGGTGAAGGTTTATAAACTAAAAGAGGAGGCAGTTAGGGTAAGATATAAACAGCTATTGGAGGATAGATGGGCTAATGAGAGCATAGGCAATGGGGTCGAAGAGGTATGGGGTAGGTTTAAAAATGTAGTGTTAGAGTGTTCAGCAGAAGTTTGTGGTTACAGGAAAGTGGGTGCAGGAGGGAAGAGGAGCGATTGGTGGAATGATGATGTAAAGAGAGTAGTAAGGGAGAAAAAGTTAGCATATGAGAAGTTTTTACAAAGTAGAAGTGATGCAAGGAGGGAAGAGTATATGGAGAAAAAGAGAGAGGTTAAGAGAGTGGTGAAGCAATGTAAAAAGAGAGAAAATGAGAGAGTGGGTGAGATGTTATCAACAAATTTTGTTGAAAATAAGAAAAAGTTTTGGAGTGAGATTAACAAGTTAAGAAAGCCTAGAGAACAAATGGATTTGTCAGTTAAAAATAGGAGAGGAGAGTTATTAAATGGAGAGTTAGAGGTATTGGGAAGATGGAAGGAATATTTTGAGGAATTGTTAAATGTTGATGAAGATAGGGAAGCTGTGATTTCGTGTATAGGGCAAGGAGGAATAACATCTTGTAGGAGTGAGGAAGAGCCAGTTGTGAGTGTGGGGGAAGTTCGTGAGGCAGTAGGTAAAATGAAAGGGGGTAAGGCAGCCGGGATTGATGGGATAAAGATAGAAATGTTAAAAGCAGGTGGGGATATAGTTTTGGAGTGGTTGGTGCAATTGTTTAATAAATGTATGGAAGAGGGTAAGGTACCTAGGGATTGGCAGAGAGCATGCATAGTTCCTTTGTATAAAGGCAAAGGGGATAAAAGAGAGTGCAAAAATTATAGGGGGATAAGTCTGTTGAGTGTACCTGGTAAAGTGTATGGTAGAGTTATAATTGAAAGAATTAAGAGTAAGACGGAGAATAGGATAGCAGATGAACAAGGAGGCTTTAGGAAAGGTAGGGGGTGTGTGGACCAGGTGTTTACAGTGAAACATATAAGTGAACAGTGTTTAGATAAGGCTAAAGAGGTCTTTGTGGCATTTATGGATTTGGAAAAGGCGTATGACAGGGTGGATAGGGGGGCAATGTGGCAGATGTTGCAAGTGTATGGTGTAGGAGGTAGGTTACTGAAAGCAGTGAAGAGTTTTTACGAGGATAGTGAGGCTCAAGTTAGAGTATGTAGGAAAGAGGGAAATTTTTTCCCAGTAAAAGTAGGCCTTAGACAAGGATGTGTGATGTCACCGTGGTTGTTTAATATATTTATAGATGGGGTTGTAAGAGAAGTAAATGCGAGGGTCTTGGCAAGAGGCGTGGAGTTAAAAGATAAAGAATCACACACAAAGTGGGAGTTGTCACAGCTGCTCTTTGCTGATGACACTGTGCTCTTGGGAGATTCTGAAGAGAAGTTGCAGAGATTGGTGGATGAATTTGGTAGGGTGTGCAAAAGAAGAAAATTAAAGGTGAATACAGGAAAGAGTAAGGTTATGAGGATAACAAAAAGATTAGGTGATGAAAGATTGAATATCAGATTGGAGGGAGAGAGTATGGAGGAGGTGAACGTATTCAGATATTTGGGAGTGGACGTGTCAGCGGATGGGTCTATGAAAGATGAGGTGAATCATAGAATTGATGAGGGAAAAAGAGTGAGTGGTGCACTTAGGAGTCTGTGGAGACAAAGAACTTTGTCCTTGGAGGCAAAGAGGGGAATGTATGAGAGTATAGTTTTACCAACGCTCTTATATGGGTGTGAAGCGTGGGTGATGAATGTTGCAGCGAGGAGAAGGCTGGAGGCAGTGGAGATGTCATGTCTGAGGGCAATGTGTGGTGTGAATATAATGCAGAGAATTCGTAGTTTGGAAGTTAGGAGGAGGTGCGGGATTACCAAAACTGTTGTCCAGAGGGCTGAGGAAGGGTTGTTGAGGTGGTTCGGACATGTAGAGAGAATGGAGCGAAACAGAATGACTTCAAGAGTGTATCAGTCTGTAGTGGAAGGAAGGCGGGGTAGGGGTCGGCCTAGGAAGGGTTGGAGGGAGGGGGTAAAGGAGGTTTTGTGTGCGAGGGGCTTGGACTTCCAGCAGGCATGCTTGAGCGTGTTTGATAGGAGTGAATGGAGACAAATGGTTTTTAATACTTGACGTGCTGTTGGAGTGTGAGCAAAGTAACATTTATGAAGGGATTCAGGGAAACCGGCAGGCCGGACTTGAGTCCTGGAGATGGGAAGTACAGTGCCTGCACTCTGAAGGAGGGGTGTTAATGTTGCAGTTTAAAAACTGTAGTGTAAAGCACCCTTCTGGCAAGACAGTGATGGAGTGAATGATGGTGAAAGTTTTTCTTTTTCGGGCCACCCTGCCTTGGTGGGAATCGGCCGGTGTGATAATAAAAAAAAATAAATATATATATATATATATATATATATATATATATATATATATATATATATATATATATATATATATATATATATAATATAAGAACATAAGAAAGAAGGAACACTGCAATAGGCCTACTGGCCCATGCAGAGCAGGTCCATGTCCCCCCCGGATTAGACTAATGACCCACCCCCGAATTATCCCAATGACCCACCCAGTCTGGTCCTCCACTCAAGGATGGAGCACTGCACCAGACCCAGCAGCACAAGCTAGTCAGGTCCAACTCACACCCACCCACACCCACTCATGTATTTATCTAACCTATTTTTAAAACTACAAAACGTTTTAGCCTCAATAACTGTGCTCGGGAGTTTGTGCTACTCATCCACAACTCTATTACCAAACAAGTGCTTTCCTATATCCTTCCTGAATCTGAATTTTTCCGACTTGAAACCATTGCTGCGAGTCCTGTCTTGGCTGGAAATTTTCAGCACGCTATTTACATCCCCTTTATTTATTCCTGTTTTCCATTTATACACCTCGATCATATCCTCCCTAATTCTACGCCTTTCGAGAGAGTGCAGATTCAGGGCCCTGAGTCTGTCCTCATAGGGAAGATTTCTGATACATGGGATCATCTTTGTCATCCTCCTCTGTACGTTTTCCGGAGCATTTATATCCATTCTGTAATACGGTGACCAGAACTGAGCAGCATAGTCTAAATAAGGCCTAACCAAGGATATATAGAATTGAAGAACAGCCTGAGGACTTCTATTATTTATACTTCTAGATATGAAGCCAACAATTCTGTTAGCTTTATTGCGAACACTAATGCACTGTTGTCTTGGTTTTAGGTTACTGCTAACCAGAACTCCTAAATCCTTTTCGCAATCAGAAGTATTAAAATCTACATTATTTTGTTTCTATGTGGCAAGGTTATTTAACTGTCCAACATTTAGAACTTTGCATTTGTCAATGTTAAACTGCATCTGCCACTTCTCCGACCATTGCGTCAGTCTATTCAAGTCATCCTGGAGTGCTCTAATGTCCTCATTAGAATGAATTGGACGCCCTATTTTGGTGTCATCAGCAAATTTGCTTATGTCGCTATTCATTCCCTCATCTATGTCGTTTATGTAAATTGTGAACAACAACGGTCCCAACACTGACCCCTGAGGAACACCGCTTGTGTCGTGCCCCCATTCTGATTTCTCCCCATTTATGCAAACTCTCTGCTGTCTATTTGTCAGCCATGCCTCTACCCAGGAAAAAATTTCTCCTTCTATTCCGTGTGCCCTAAGTTTCCTCAATAGCCTCTGGTGTGGAACTCTATCGAAAGCCTTACTGAAGTCCATATACACAATATCAAATTCATTACCATGATCTACCTCCTCAAACACCTAAGTGAAAAAGTTAGTAAATTCGTAAGACAGGAACGTCCCTTTGTAAAACCGTGTAGAGAATCATTAATCAATCTGTCCCTGTCAAGATGGCTACGAATTGCTTCGGCAATTATTGATTCCATAAATTTTTCCGCTATGGAGGTAAGGCTTATTGGTCTATAGTTCGGAGCCAAGGACCTGTCACCTGCCTTGTAAATAGGTGTTACATTTGCCATTTTCCACATATCAGGCACTATGCCAGTTTGTAGTGATATGCTAAAAAGATTAGCCAAAGGTATGCTAAGTTCCTCTTTACATTCCTTTAACACCCTTGCAAACAGATCAACAGGACCTGGGGATTTGTTAGGTTTTAGTTTCTCTATTTGTCTGAGGACCATGTCACTAGTTACCGCAATCGTACATAGTTTATTATCATCCTGTTCTACGTAATCTATTATTTCAGGAATAGTATTTTCCTGGGTGAAAACTGAGAGGAAGTAGGTATTTAGAATTTTACACATATCCTTATCACTGTCAGTGATCTGACCAGAGTTACTCTTAAGTGGGCCAATCTTGTCCCTAATCTTACTTCTGCATGTCTGAAAGAACCCTTTTGGGTTAGTCTTTGAATCCCTTGTGACCTTAGCCTCATAATACCTTTTTGCTTTTCTTATTCCTTTTTTTATTTCTCTATAATTTAATATATTGATTTCTTAACTGCCCATCCCCTCTTTTGATTCGCCTGTATATGCCTCTCTTTTGACCAATCAGATGTTTGAATCTATTCATCCATTTGGGATCATTTTTGTTAGATCTAATTTCCCTACTCGGAACAAAAGTTGTCTGGGCAGCTAGAACTATGCTCTGAAAAACGTCATATTGGCAACCAAGATCACCTACCTGACCCATAGTCAGGACATCCCAATTTAGCCCACCCAAGTAATTTTTCAGTCCCATGAAGTCAGCCAAGCGAAAATCTGGGACAGAGATTTGATTGCAGTTATCTGGGTAATTCCATGATATACTGAAACTAAGTGATTTGTGATCACTTTCCTCAAGCTCATCATTAACCTCAAGATTATTAATTAGTGAATCTTTGTTGGCAAGAACCAAGTCAAGCAGATTGTTTCCTCTAGTTGGTTCTGTCACAACCTATTCTAAAAAGCAATCCTGAACCGTATCAAGAAAGTCACTAGACTCAAGATTTCCTGTCATATTGTTCCAGTAAACTTGTCTAAAGTTAAAATCTCCCATTATCACAACATTTTCATATCTAGATGCCTTATGAATTTCGTCCCATAACAGCTTACTGCACTCCCTATCAAGGTTTGGGGCCTATAAATCAAACCCAAAATTAATTTGTCACGTCCCTTGAGAAACTGTAGCCAAACAGATTCTGTGTTCGATGTTTCTAATCTTATATCATGTCTAAGACAACAATTTAAATTTTCTCTGACATACATCGCCACACCACCACCCTTCCTGTTGACCCTATCAGTGTGGAATAGTTTATAACCCTGTATGTTGCATTCAGAACGCATTTCTCTATCTTTCAGGTTGAACCAGGCCTCTGTTATACCAATAATATCTATATTACCTACACTTACAAGTAATTTTAGCTCATCTATCTTATTTCTTAGACTCCTACTATTTGTATAGTAAACCTTAAGGGAGCTAGTCACTCGTTGCCCTCTACTGTCTCTCTTTGTTTGTTGATCAATTGATTTGCCATTACTAGCAACTTTATTTTGAATATTGTCTTTTAAACATATCCCTGAGGTATCCCGGTAATAACTGCTGTTTTTAACCCTAATGCTGCAGCCTGATTGTTTCCCACAAACACCCATACCTCTATAATCTATCAGTTTAAATTCCTAGACAAGCCTTCAATTACCCTCTCAATTGAATTGGCTAATGCAACCACTTCATCCCTAGAGAGATGAACCCCATCCCTTGCATACACATCACGTTTGCCAAAGAATAAGTCCCAGTTATCAATGAATGGGATTGCAAGTTCCTTGCAGTACGTGTCTAGCCAGCAATTTATACCAATTGCCCTAGACATCCATTCATTGCCCACTCCCTTTCTAGGCAAGATGCTACATATGACTGGGATCCCTCCCTTAGACATAACTACTTCTTCGGCTGACCTGTACTTATCCAGCAGCTCCTCTCTCCTGCCCTTCCCAGTGTCATTACCCCCAGCACTAAGACAGATAATGGGCTTGTTCTCATTACCTGCCATAATATTATCCAACCTGCTGACTATGTCGCCAACACCAGCTCAAGGAAGACACACTCTCTGTCTGACCTTCCTGTCTCTGTTACAAAATGCATGGTCCATATATCTTACCTGAGAATCAGCTACTGTTAAAATATTATTACCTTAATTAGCAAGGGAATCAGTGGTACCTTCAACCTCACTAACTACTGAAGTACACTCGTCTTGGAGAACAGAGAATCGATTTCATACCTTCACATTTTCTCTATTAACTCTCCTCATCTTTCTTCTTCCTGAACTGTGAACCACTTTCCACTTAAAGCGGCTTCCACTGTCACTGCTGGTGACCATTCCTGCCTTACCAGCTAAATCCATCTCACACTCGCTCCCAAACTCATCTATGCAAAGCTTCAGCTTCCTATTTTCTTCCTGAAGAAGTAGAATCTCCTTCTTCAACACTTGAACCTGGTATTTTAAAGCACTACAACAAGTCATGGTTCTTGGTAACAGCCCACGCTAACTCCCAAGAGCTTAGGCAGGTATGACCGCACGTGACCACTATGTATATATATTGTGCAGTCTCGTTTCGATTGCAGTGTTCACACTGTGTGTATAGTGTAGAGTGTATAGCTGTGTATTGTTCAATGGGGGGCTGTGTATAATATTGTGTCATGTATAATGATGTGTCGTGGAGTGCAGTGAGTGGGCAACTCTGCCAGGCCTGCCCCCCCAGGTCATTACCCCACCTCCTTTCTCACCCTCATCACTCATCCCACCACTTCCACTCCTCCCTCCCTACCCTGCATACAATAAGGACGTGAGACCCCCAACCACATCTTGCGCTAAGCTCTACTCATCTCCACCCCTACCATGAACCACCCGTGGTATGTGCTATTGTCCCTTCAGCCCAAGCTTTCCACGCAAATTGAGGTATGGCAGATGATGCAGCTAGCCAGCCACAAAGCCAGGGAAACAGTGCACCTAACAGTGAAAGAAGAGGCACATGTCAGGTGTGTTACGGGCATCGGGCATTCAATAGAAATGGCCTTATCCGTACACACAATGGGTGTGCTGCAGAGAGCAGCCCACAGCCTCATCAAGGCAGATGAAAATTCCAATGGCATCCTTATCAGTTGCGAAGATCTTCTGATGGTATTCAAATCCACTGCTAACAGTACCCTATCTCACATTCGTAAAGCGGCTCGTCCATATGCGGCAGGGAAATTCACAGACCTTCTCATGCAGGTGAATGGAGATTCCACCAACTTAGAAGCCCGAGGCAAGATTAATTAAGGCTTTGTACAACCTACTCCTGGTCGGCACTGTCTGTCTTGCAGTTCCTGTAAGATGCAACAATTTGCTAACCATATCAGTCATCAAAGCAGTGCGCGTCCACCCAAGAACAGATAACTGTGTCCCTCTGCTCCATCATCGCAGGAATCACAGAGGCAGATCCAAGAAAAAATTCCACTGAAAACGAGCAAATTTGCTCACCGGTTAGCAAAAAAGTCGAAGAAGGCAACACAGTGGGATCAATCAGAATAATCACATGTGACGACATTGTTGCTCCCAATGATGAGGCCGCAGCCCAAGCATTAAGAGACAAACACCGAACCAGGGATACTAGAGTCGTTAACAAAGATCCAGAGGAAAACCTCATCACTGGACAGTTAATTTTGCTAGAATCAGAAGTCTATAAAGCGATATGATCTGCAGGAGGTTACGCTGGTAATCGACCACAACACATCAAAGAGATCGTAATTCTAGTATTCGGCACAGTTACATCAATTCTTTTCTCTGTGTTAACAACCTTCGTGAACAACTGTCTGGCTGGGCGGATGCCAGTAGAAATTAAACCTTTCTTTTTCGGAGCCTCAATTTGCGCTTTAAAGAAGAAGGATGGGGAGAATTAGACCCAATGCTGTCGATAACACTCTTCGCTGTCTCGTTGCCAAAGCAGCAGTAAGAAACATTCGCGTAGAAGCAGCCAGTTTACCCCAGCCAAACCAACTGGGCTTCAAGGTCTCTCAAGGCAGTGAAGCGACACTCATGCAGCAAGGGACTACATCAGAGACTTATCAGAAGACAAGGCCGTAGTCAAACTAGACTTTAGAAATGTCTATAATATGGTGAAAAAAAATGTATCCTTGCTAGCTGTTCGGGATCGGTTCCCCAGTTTTTCCCCTTCATGTCAGGTGGCTACAGCAAACCCTCAGTTCTTTTGTTTGGCAAACATGAAATTCCCTCATCAAAATGTGTTCAGCAGGGCTGACCCACTCGCCCAATTTCTCTTCTGTTTGGCGGTAAGAGAACTAACTTTCAGCTTGTGCAGCGAGCTCAACATCTGGTACCTGGATGATTGCTCTCTGGCAGGTACAGAAGAGTCTGCTGGAAGACTTACAACTGGTGAAGACACAGGAAGAAACTGCCATCTGAGGACATTAGGTGTGTGGAAACTTCTAGGCTAATTTTCTTTTCATCCTTGTTTGGTGTACTAGCCCACGAGCAGCATATAAATATTATTGTCACCACGAACGGGTGGTATTGATCAATAAGGCGGGCCAGTATAACATGGGTTCGAGTCCTTGGCTATTGAAGTGCTATTGATCAATACCATATACATACATATATATATATATATATATATATATATATATATATATATATATATATATATATATATATATATATATATATATATATATATATATATATGTCGTGCCGAATATGTAAAACTGGTCAATTAGCAAGAACTCATTTAAAATTAAGCTCTTTCTAAAATTTTCTCTTATACGCTTAAAGATATATTTTTTTCACTAATGTTAATGTAAAAATTTATAATTTTGCACTAAAAGAATCTTAGAAAACTTACCTAACCTTATTATAACAGGAGTAATTTATTTTAGCCTAACCCAACTAAATATATTTTAGATTTGTTTACAATAATTTAATACTAAACAAACACAGTGAAATATATTTTTTTTGTTAGGTTAAGAATGATTTTGGCGAAATTATTGCATACACAAATTTTCGCTTGTCCTATATGGCAAGATGAGCGTCGCTATTTAAGCCAAGATCGCAAGTTCTGCCTATTCGGCACGACATTATATATGTATGTATATATATATATATATATATATATCTATATATATATATATATATATATCTATATATATATATATCTATATATATATATATTATTTATATATATACATACATATATCTTTCAACACACCGGCCGTATCCCACCGAGGCGGGGTGGCCCAAAAGGAAAAACGAAAGTTTCTCCTTTTACATTTAGTAATATATACAGGAGAAGAGGTTACTAGCCCCTTGCTCCCGGCATTTTAGTCGCCTCTTACAACACGCATGGCTTACGGAGGAAGAATTCTGTTCCACTTCCCCATGGAGATACAAATATATATATACATATATATATATATATACATATATATATATATACATATATATATATACATATATATATACATATATATATAATTTATATATATATATATATATATATATATATATTATATATATATATATATATATATATATATATATATATATATATATATATATATATATATATATATATGTCGTGCCGAATATGTAAAACTGGTCAATTAGCAAGAACTCATTTAAAATTAAGTCCTTTCTGAAATTTTCTCTTATATGTTTAAAGATATATTTTTTTCATTAATGTTAATGTAAATTTTTTTAATTTTGTACCAAAAGAATCTTAGAAAACTTACCTAACCTTATTATAACAAGATCATTTTATTTTAGCCTAACCAAACTAAATATATTTTAAATACGTTTACAATAATTTAGTACTAAACAAACACAATCAAATTTAATTTTTCCGTTAGGTTCAGAATGATTTTGGCGAAATTATTGCATACACAAATTTTCACTTGTCCTATATGACAGGATGAGCGTTGCTATTTAAGCCAAGATGACAAGTTCTGCCTATTCGGCACGACATATATATATATATATATATATATATATATATATATATATATATATATATATATATATATATATATACATGTACATATATATATATATATATATATATATATATATATATATATATATATATATATATATATATATATATATATATATATATATATATATATATATATATATATATATGTCGTGCCGAATATGTAAAACTGGTCAATTAGCAAGAACTCATTTAAAATTAAGTCCATTCTAAAATTTTCTCTTATACGTTTAAAGATATAATTTTTTCGTTAATGTTGATGTAAAAAATTATAATTTTGCACCAAAAGGAACTTAGAAAACTTACCTAACCTTATTATAACAAGAACAATTTATTTTAGCCTAACCCAACTAAATATATTTTAGTTTTGTTTACAGTAATTTAATACTAAACAAACACAGTGAAATATATTTTTTCGTTAAGTTCAGAATGATTTTGGCGAAATTATTGCATACACAAATTTTCACTTGTCCTATATGGCAAGATGAGCGTTGCTATTTAAGCCAAGATCGCAAGTTCTGCCTATTCGGCACGACATATGTATATATATATATATATATATATATATATATATATATATATATATATATATATATATATATATATATATATATATATATATATATATATATATATATATATATAAATATATTTATACATATATTTATATATATATATATATATATATATATATATAAATATATATATATATATATATATATATATATATATATATATATATATATATATATATATATATATATATATATATATATATGTCGTGCCGAATAGGCAGCACTTGCGATCTTGGCTTAAATAGCAACGCTCATCTTGCCATTTAAGACAAGCGAAAATTTGTGTATGCAATAATTTCGCCAAAGTCATTCTGAACCTAACGAAAGAAATATATTTCACTGTGTTTGTTTAGTATTAAATTATTGTAAACAAACCTAAAATATATTTAGTTGGGTTAGGCTAAAATAAATTGTTCTTGTTATAATAAGGTTAGGTAAGTTTTCTAAGATTATTTTGGTTCAAAATTAAAAATTTTTTCATTAACATTAATGAAAAAAATATATATCTTTAAACGTATAAGAGAAAATTTTAGAAAGAACTTAATTTTAAATGAGTTCTTGCTAATTGACCAGTTTTACATATTCGGCACGACATATATATATACATATATATATACATATATATATATATATATACATATATATATACATATATATATATATATACATATATATATACATATATATATATATATACATATATATATATATATATATATATATATATGTATACATACATATATGTCGTGCCGAATAGGCAGAACTTGCGATCTTGGCTAAAATAGCAACGCTCATTTTGCCATATAGGACAAGTGAAAATTTGTGTATGCAATAATTTTTCCAAAATCATTCTGAACCTAACGAAAAAAATACATTTCACTGTGTTTGTTTAATATTAAATTATTGTAAATAAATCTAAAATATATTTAGTTGGGTTAGGCTACAATAAATTGCGCTTGTAATAATGAGGTTAGGTAAGTTTTCTAAGTTCCTTTTGGTGCAAAATTATAAATTTTTACATCAACATTAATGAAAAAAATATATCTTTAAACGTATAAGAGAAAATTTTAGAAAGGACTTAATTTTAAATGAGTTCTTGCTAATTGACCAGTTTTACATATTCGGCACGACATACATGTATATATATATATATATATATATATATATATATATATATATATATATATATATATATATATATATATATATGAAGAAGAAATTCAAATATTCTTCCTTGAAGCCTTTTTAACCACTTCTCCGAGGCTATGGGTCAAACAATTTACACCAGAGGTATATATATATATATATATATATATATATATATATATATATATATATATATATATATATATATATATATATATATATATGTCGTGCCGAATATGTAAAACTGGTCAATTAGCAAGAACTCATTTAAAATTAAGTCCTTTCTAAAATTTTCTCTTATACGTTTAAAGATATATATTTTTCATTAATGTTAATGTAAAAAAAATTAATTTTGCTCCAAAAGAATCTTAGAAAACTTACCTAACCTTATTATAACAAGAACAATTTATTTTAGCCTAACCCAACTAAATATATTTTAGATTTGTTTTCAATAATTTAATACTAAACAAACACAGTGAAATATATTTTTTTCGTTAGGTTCAGAATGATTTTGTCGAAATTATTGCATACACAAATTTTCACTTGCCCTATATGGCAAGATGAGCGTTGCTATTTAAGCCAAGATCGCAAGTTCTGCCTATTCTGCGCAAGGCGCAGAGCCACTGCAATACGGAGGGTCTTAGGATCGAGTCGCGTTCCCATTGCCGATATGGGAACTGTTTGGAGGAAGTCCCCGGAGTGAGGTGCGCTCACAGCCTGGAGACGGGCAATCTCCCTATCTGATGTTGCAGCCCTGAGCATGTTGGCAAGCAGCTTTTCAGCAATCTGGCCATCCCAACTTGACTGTTTGTGAGCCATTGCTGCACTAGGATTTGGTGCTGGAGCAGCAAGAGTCTCCCATTCAGTGATGGCACTGGCATGGCTAGGGTCTTCTATTCCTGCTGAGTCACTGAGGGTATCAGGAAGAATTTGTCTTATCAACTCGTCTGATGCTATGGAAGAGGATAGGAAAGCTGGTAGAGCAATCTGGGAGGATCTGCGTACTCCTAGCCCTCCAAGCCTGACCGGAAGTGAGGCTTGCAACCACTGTCCATCGTCAAGGGAAAGATTCAATACACTCTCTAGCATGGTCTTCAGGAGAGAGTCATATTCCTTAAGTTTTGGACTGCTGAAGGTTGGGGAGCATCTCAGAAAGTAGGTAAGTTTTGAGATTGACACGCGCCTGGTGAGTAGGTAGAAGGCATCGTGTGTGTCAATGTCTTTCATCCTGCTTTCCATCGTTCGGAGGTCTGAGACTTATTTTTCTAGGATCAGATCGATGGCATTGGTCCCAAGAGGAGCACCAAGGAGAGTGCTATTGGCTGGATCAATGGCTCGTGCTCCTGGTAAAACAGCACTAATATTCTGGATCATCTGTTGATTGGTAGAAACTGTTTCACATTTGGTGGGATTTAAAGAAAGGCCCAGGCTTTCTCCCATGTCTTTAATTTTACAGATGTCCTCTAGGAAAGATTCTGTTGTGCCAGCTAGGGTACCGTCGTCCAGGAACCAGATATTGAGCTCGCTGGAGAGTGCTTCCGTGACTTCCTTGATGACCAAACAAAATAGAAAGGGGGCAAGAGGATCCTCCCTGCTGCACGCCCTCACATGAGTCAATTTCATGGTCCCCAAACAATAGTTTGGAAGTCACACTATAACACGATTCTATGAAGGGATAAAGGGAAGGGAAGTTTCTATAAACTGCTTGGAGAGCAGCATCCCTTCTGACTGAGTTGAAAGCATTGGCAAAGTCCAATTTGACCAAGGCTTTTTCATCGGACATGTTTTCGATATATACTCGTGCTGCGTGGGCAGCTGCTTCACAGCCCTGTTGAACGCCGAAACCGAGCTGAGTTGGTTTCAGCATTGCAGCAGCCTCTTGACTCAACCTTCTTACTGCAGCCTTGGCGACTAGGCGCCGAAGAGTGTTACCCACTGCAATGGGCCTGATTCCGCCATCCTTTTTCCGGAGGGCACACAATGAGGCACCAAAGAAAAGGGGTCTGATGGCCTCTGGGACACTGCCAGCCAGGCACAGGTTGGAAAATTTGGTGAGTTCAGACAGCAGCCTCTCTGAAACCTCACCAAGTGCTGGATTGAGTATTTGTTTTAAGTGTTGAGGCCTTAAACCGGTGAAACCTCCTGCTGAACCCTGTGGAAATGACATAGCAGCTTTATACACATCAGTATCCTGTAAGGTTAGATGTTCTACGCCTGCTGCAATGTCAGGGAGGTCAATGTTGGTACTTGGAGCCCTGGGTGGATGTTTGTCCTTCAGAGCTTGCGCCGTGCTGACGTCCTTGGGAGCGATGGTATCCTCACTGGTTATAAGTCTCAGAGCTCCAATAGTATTACCTTCTTCTATTTTTTTGCTAATTTGGGCTCTGATTTTTGAGGCGTCGGGTGTCCTGTTATTGGCATTTGCCCGACGGGTGTTTGTCGCCCTATGTGGGAGATGGACGAGGTTGCCATCTCTTGGGAATGCATTTATTGCCCTAATAACATGTGTTGCTAGTGACTTGTCCCTCCTTGGTGGGGCAGCCAAACAGGCATTGCCAAAAAGCAGCAAGTTGTGCCAGGATCTGTTGTTTGAAGGAGCATCGTTGACTTTCTTCAGAAGGCCAGTGAATTTGCTAGCAGCTTGAGGGCGAGCTGCTTTGGGGATATGTGTCAGAGTCCTGGTGGATGTTAATTTGATTGCAGATTTGAGGTCCTCTGTAGAGGGGAGGTCACGGTAGCTATTAGCCCTGTCTGTTGGGGGAGGCTGTTGGTTGTTCTCATTTGGAGTTCTCCTGGAGCCTAGACATCCATTGTGTGCACGGATGTTGCCAGATGTGGAATTGAGTGCACATTCCCTGTAGCACACCCGGCAGATGCCTCGTGAACGACAGCTTTGGTTCTGTCGTGAAGATTCCTGGGAACCCGCGACTACTTGTGACATTGCTGATATCGTGGGGGTGGGAGGGCGCCAGCTGTGGGGTGATGGGTGAAGGACAGCATGGATGCATGGGGGATGAGGGTTGGGGAATAGCGAGCAGCGGAACTTGTGATTGGTGGGGCACTGAACGGCAACACCCTTGGTCAGGAAGTCAGTGGGCCTAGGCTGGGATGAGGGGAGGGGATCAGGGATGGGGGGGGGGAGTGGCCCTGTGTATTCGCTCAAGACGCACATCACTGACTAACTTTTGCTAATTGTTACACACTTATTGTTCCATTTAAAAAAAACCCTCGCCAATATATATATATATATATATATATATGTCGTGCCGAATAGGCAGAACTTGCGATCTTGGCTTAAATAGCAACGTTCATCTTGCCATATAGGACAAGTGAAAATTTGTGTATGCAATAATTTCGCCAAAATCATTCTGAACCTAACGAAAAAAATATATTTCACTGTGGTTGTTTAGTATTAAATTATTGTAAACAAATCTAAAATATATTTAGTTGGGTTAGGCTAAAATAAATTGCTCTTGTTGTAATAAGGTTAGGTAAGTTTTCTAAGATTCTTTTGGTGCAAAATTAAAATTTTTTACATTAACATTAATGAAAAAAATATGTCTTTAATCGTATGAAAGAAAATTTCAGATAGGACAAAATTTTAAATGTGTTCTTGCTAATTGACCAGTTTTACATATTCGGCACGACATACATACATATATATATATATATATATATATATATATATATATATATATATATATATATATATGCAATAGGATCACAATGAGATCACAATATAAAAAATAACCACAGTGAAGAAATAGTGAAATTCCATGCACTTTCGTCATTTCTCACTTTATCAAGGAATAGTAAAAATAATAGAACAGAAGACTTATAATGGTGAGATTTCACCTCACACACCACGCATCCCAGCGACTGTGGGAGTGGAGTGAAGATTTGGTCAGGTCACATGTTTTTTATGATTGACATGTCAGGCATTTCTTAAATTCCTCGCAAATTCTCCATATTAAAAATGAATCAATTTATATAACCTTGAATTAACATTCATAATGATCACTTATTTTTCTTTCAATCATGAACCTGCTTGATGCAGTGTGAATAATAATAATAATAATAATAATAATAATAATAATAATAATAATAATAATAATAATAATAATTATAATAAAATTATGATACCGCAAATGATCTAATATACCCAAAAAAATTAATTGACAACTTTTTTCAAAATTGCAAGAAACACATATTTACATCTTTACAAATAAAAAAAATGGACAAAGAAACACATTCATCCAAGTACATGTTGGTTCTACTTACCATGAGAACTTTCTTCATATATCTTCACTATTGAAGAATTTTAAAATTAAAGTTGTATTTATAAATCTTATTAGAGTAAAAAAAATAATTAAAATTCTATCAAAAATGCTGATGGCTGTAGTCATAAGATTTCCTGTAAAAAGCTAAATAAAGTTAATTACGGTCAAATTGGGATAAGCCTTGAATTGTTAAGATATAAATAACTAGAACTGGACAAGAATCTAATGCTCTGTTTAGTCATGTGAGAGATTCTAACTACACAATTGATTATCCACAGACCAAGGGAATTGTATCAAGCTGATCCATGGTTGAAAAATATTATTCAATCAAGTTTCATAAAACATAGGACTGATTTCAATATGAATATATATATATATATATATATATATATATATATATATATATATATATATATATATATATATATATATATATATATATATATATGTGTGTGTGTGTGTGTCGTGCCGAATAGGCAGAACTTGCGATCTTGGCTTAAATAGCAACGCTCATTTTGCCATATAGGACAAGTGAAAATTTGTGTATGCAATAATTTCGCCAAAATCATTCTGAACCTAACGAAAAAAATATATTTCACTGTGTTTGGTTAGTATTAAATTACTGTAAACAAATCTAAAATATATTTAGTTGGGTTGGGCTAAAATAAATTGCTCTTGTTATAATAAGGTTAGGTAAGTTTTCTAAAATTCTTTTGGTGCAAAATTAAAAATTTTTACATTAACATTAATGAAAAAAATATATCTTTAAACGTACAAGAGAAAATTTTAGAAAGGACTTAATTTTAAATAAGTTCTTGCTAATTGACCAGTTTTACATATTCGGCACGACATATATATATATATATATATATATATATATATATATATTTATTTATTTATTTATATATATATATATATATATATATATATATATATATATATATATATATATATATATATGTATATATATATTTATTTTTATTATCACACCGGCCGATTCCCACCAAGGCAGGGTGGCCCGAAAAAGAAAAACTTTCACCATCATTCACTCCATCACTGTCTTGCCAGAAGGGTGCTTTACACTACAGTTTTTAAACTGCAACATTAACACCCCTCCTTCAGAGTGCAGGCACTGTACTTCCCATCTCCAGGACTCAAGTCCGGCCTGCCGGTTTCCCTGAATCCCTTCATAAATGTTACTTTGCTCACACTCCAACAGCACGTCAAGTATTAAAAACCATTTGTCTCCATT